>NW_027187372.1:13839979-13855168 GCF_028583685.1 Petaurus breviceps papuanus
AACACCCACTCTTTGAGTCCATTCATTCAACCTATACTACATCCATCTAATCATTCTATCACTTAACCCAAGCTCTCTATCTTTTCCATAAAAATAAAATGAAAAAGCTTATGAAATCCTTGACTAAAATTGAGACAACATATTTCTACAATATTACTATGGTTCTTCAGATGAATAAACTTGCAAAAAAAGAAAAAAAAAGAAATGTGGTTAGTGAACTATTATTTATTAGGCTACGTACTAAATTTCTGTGATCGTTTCCTCCTTTTTCATATGTTCACTATCTTTTTAATAAAGCATTATAGAATGGGTCAAGGAAACAAAGTGAAATGTATTGGTTTTTACTTTTCAAATTCTATTTTTTGACTTATTCTGAAAATCAGGGTATTTTCCCTTCTTTTATCTTCTCCCATTCTCCACAGTCTCTCAGACATTTTTATCAATGGCTCAGTAATTCCATCTGTCAGTTTTTCTTAGAAACATGCCTAAAGGTGTATTTCATCTGGTCCAAGTGACTTGAGTTCAACAAGGACAATTACCTGATCTCCTTATTTATCTTGGGTATTTATTATCATTCATCTTTCATATTATCTATATTTGCCATGACCTTTACAGTCTTAAAGTATTTCTCCTTAGCAGAGAATATAGAATTAAAATAGAAATTGAGCAGCTTTCCCTTCCCTTTCTTGTCATTATAATTTTACCATCTTAGCAGTTGAACTGTCTCTTCTTCTATCCTCTTTTTTGCCCCATTGCTTAAGAAATTCTTTTTTTTGTACTTTGCTTTCTTCAGCTCCTCAGCTTTTCCTTACTTCGTGACATTATTCTTACAACATTGTGCCATATTTGTTTACTCATTCTTCCTTTCCCAATTTCTATATACATCTTTAGAATCTAAGTTAGCTGAGGATTTCTTTTCACATACACATTGGCTTCTTCAGACAACTCCCATCTAATAGTTTATTAGGCACTTAAAATATACACAACACTTTCCTCATTTCTGGGAAAGATGCAAAGGTAAATAAGATACGACACTTTCCTCACCAATATATTCCAAGTTTATGTAGAAAAAATATGATATGGTAATATGTTTTTCATGACTGCACATCTATAATCTATATCAAATTGCTTGCCTTCCAAAAGAAGGGGGAGAGGAGTAAGGGGGGAAGAAAATTTGGAACTCAGAACTTAAAAAAGAAAGTTAAAATTTGTTTTTACATATAGTTGAGATAAAATAAAGTAAAAAAAAATGTAAATGAGAAAAAAGTATTTTCTATTTTTTTTTCTTTTCTAAAGATCAGTGACTCCCCCATCCTTTGACTAGGAGCCTTGGGAGGGCCCAGGCACCTCTCAGGAGAGAAGCTGGAACCTTCTTTCATCGCCGTTGCTTTCTCTTGGGAAGGAGGGAGAGGGGTCCCGGGACAGGCAGAAATGGCACCTCACAAGGGGAAGGAAAAGAAGGAAGAGCAGCCTTGGACCTCAAGTTGTAGAAGGAGAGAATGTGTTTGTTGTCTGCCATATCTTTGCTTCCTTCAATGACACCTTTGTCCATATGACTGATCTGTCTGGCAAAGAAACCATCAGCTGAGTGACTGGTGGGATGAAGGTCAAAGCTGACAGAAATGAATCTTCTCCTTATGCTGCTATGTTGGCCACTCAGGATGTTGCCCAGAGATGGAAAGAACTAGGCATCACTGCCCTTCACATCAAACTTCAGGCCACAGGGGGAAATAGGACTAAGAGCCCTGGCCCTGGTGCAAAGTCAGTCCTGAGAGTCCTGGCACATTCTGGAATGAAGATTAGGTAGATTGAGGATGTCATTCCAATCCCTTCTGACAGTACTTGCAAAAAGGGTGGTGGCTGTGGTCATTGTCTGTGAATATTGGTTGCTGGTTTATTTTTATCAATAAAAATGTCACAATGGCAAAGAAAAGATCAATGACTCAAAATTAGAGCTACTAAGAACAATTATAATTATATTAACAATTAAAACTATATAAAAGTAGAATGAGTTTCCTTGAGTGGTAGTGGTTTATATTACATTAGATAAAGCATTAATTAAGCATTAATTATGGGCCAGTCACTGGTTCCCCCCTTTATTTGATGTCTTTAAATAAAGGCTTTATGACTTTTTCTTTTCCAGATACAGTTACTGATAGATGTACATTGACATCCCTTTTAGCTCAAAAATTGCATAATTTTGTAAAAAGAAGAAATCTGCTATTCAATTGTTTTACTTATTACTGAACTTCCTTTCATAAACTGGATCATGAGTGCTAAACTTAATAAACATGCATCCCCAAAGAATGTTTTGTCCAATCTAAACTATGTTTTAGTTTTTATTAGTGTGTTAGGAACTTAGTTGCTAGTTCATTCTATAACTGACAAATAATAAGAATGGAGTGATATCTTTCTATATTTACTTTAAAATGATAGAACATTCAATTTTTTTTCCAATGAAAAGCTGAAGTATGTGAAGTATGCAGTTATAGGAGCTAGGCTCAACCTGCTTACTCTTTGTTTTAGTTTTCTATAAAGTCAGCATAATAGCAGTTGCCCTCCTTAGTTCCTTAGTTAAATCAAAGGAAAGAAATCTTTTTGCAGGTTGTTGTTATTGATGATGATGATGATGATGATGATTGTATTCATTGTTGGGACCTATATCCCAGTAGAATATTGACTATAAGATGCAAAATTAATGTAAGCATAGCTGGCACAACACAGATCTCTAATCAAAGGTGTATATCATGATCCAAGTAATGAAATAAACATTCTTTGTTTTTGTAGTAAACATCTTTAATAAGAACTAAAATTTCACAATGGAGGCACATTCTGGGGAATATAAATGAACTTTTATCACAAGAAAAAATTGTGCCAGAAGAATAAACTAAGGTTCTGTCAGAATACAAGTATATAGTAAGGAATGATTTAAAACAGGGTTGTAGTTTATAGTCACGTTACATTGTGGTAGGTATTGAAAACTGGCATAATAACTCAAAATGCCTTTCAGCTGAAAGGCATTTGAACATACATAACAGATCATATAGTCAACATAGTTGTAAATAACAACAATTTCTGAATATTTCATTTCAACACAAAATAAATGGGCATCCATGAGAGACACCTCTCAAAACAATATTAATTTATAATGTCTATGTTAAAAGTATTAACAAAGCATTTACACTTAATGAGGATTGCAATACTGATGAAAAAAAAAAACAAGACAGATAACTCACAAGAAGTCAACACTGATCAGTAACTAAGAAATTACTGGCTTTCCTTACTGTCTCCTTCCTTCCTTTTACTATTCAAACTACACCCTCCCCCATCAAAAAGGGGAAAAAAAGTAATTCCACTTACTATTCCTCAAAGGAATCACATATTATAAAGTGATTTTTACATGAACTTTAAACTTGGTTTAATGAGTACAAAGAAATTCAACATTTCTACAGCGGACTTTTTTCTAGAGACAGACAGAGCAAACATCTGGAAGGGGTTACACTGTGGATTATGTACACTGGTTCATAGGGAATTATGTCTAAGAAGACACTTCTCTGTGATTTAAGGCTAGTATGGCATTATTACAGTGCAATCTATCTAAGGAATCTACTATATTGAAAGGCCAATACTGCCCAAAATGTTTTCTATCACAGATTTTTTAGACTACAAATGACCAAGAATTTACATCGTGAAGTTTACCTGTCAAAATACCCAAGATCAACGAAATGGTTAGTGGGTAGTCTCTTCAAAGAAGCATGTTTCACTTTCTAGTAAAAAGTGAAATTACTAATAAGAAGCAGCCAGTCAAAGTCTTCATATAGTACACGTGTGATCTTGGCAGCTTCACTGAAAAAACAGTATGATTCTTATCCATTCACAATTTTTAAAACAAACTTCTAGTGTACAGCTACATCCTTAAAGAAGGGATCTGTTGCAATCTCTTATGTTAATCAACTGTCTATTACAGCGACTTCCTCTGTTTGGATGCTGCAGAAATGACCTATAAATTTACTCTGTAAAATAGCACTACTCTCTTCTTTAAAATAAAACATGGAAAAGAGTATTTTAAAGATATTTAATATATTCATATATGAAACATTTGATATTGATACAAATCATGTAAACCTCCCTTTTTGGAAAAGCCATGACTAGTCTATGTCTTGAGGATCAGAAACCACAAATATGTATTTTGTCAATGCAAAGCTATTTTAGATGTTTTCAAATGACAGGAATAGCCAACAACTCTCACAATATAAAAGAAGTTTTTCCAAAAAAAGCTATATTTAGATTATAGAAATTATGTTTATATCAAAGTCACCCACCTTCCCATCAAATTGTTCAAGTATTAAAAGGGAAAAACTAAAGCTGTTTGTGTAAGAATCAACACAAGGGTCCTCTCTCCCTTTTTCTCCCCCATTTTAATGCTTATCGTGTTCTCAGATGACAATGGGTCTTTTCCCTCCCAGGTCTGATTGCTCTTCTTCAAGTTAGAATGGGGTATCCACTCCAGGAGTTTTCAATTTGATGTGGAACTGTTTGTCTGTTCAAGCTGCTTCTGATTCCCAGCAAAGCTGTGATGGCATTGTGGAAAAGAATGAACTGATTGTGCCATACTTTAACCTTATTTTCTTCTGGAAATTTCAAATTGATAGATACATCATTGCATATTTTATCATATTTCTCCTTATGTGTTTGGAACAGATGCTGTAGCTGTTCATTTAACCTTTGGCAGAGTGTTTGCATCACGTGGTCCGAGATTCAATTCTTCTAAATCAGTCAGGTATGTATCACTTTCATATTGTTTCACTGTCATTAATGTATCTTCAATTGTTTTGCTCACCAAAGTGTTCACACTTGCAATTAAAAAAAAAATAATAGCTCCAAGAAGAATTTCTCCATTTTAACCAGCAGTTTCTAGGTATCTGCAATTGTAGCAAATTCTTCATGGAGTTCAAGGGACATCAAACTAAGGTCAGCAAATGCATCTCTGAGTTGCCTCTGAGTGTGTATCATCTGGAAAATCTAGAAGGACAGTGTCTGAGCCAGTTTCAATATGTTCTCATATTATCCCTTGTTTTCTCTCCATATAGCAATCTGAACTTCCAGTTCAAGGTCCACTGTTCTTGAGCCATGACCCAGTTTCTCAGAGATAATTTGACAAATACACTTAGAGGTATTTAGGCTCCATTTTCTTACAAGTTTCAATTTCTCCATTGCAGGATTTTTCATTTCATCTGCTAAAATCCACCTTTTTTTTTTTTCTTTTGCTATATTCTCTGGTCATCTTGAAACGATCCTGCTTCAATGAAATGTAATCTGGGTTTCTAATAGATTGCATGCAACTAACAATGAATGCTTCCAATGCCTGCTAAAGTCATACTCATGTGAATCTTCCACTTCTCCATTGCTGGTCACTAGAATTTCTGCTGCTGAATTTGGGGGAAATTCTTGAGACAGTGAAACTCCTTAGAATCCTGCCCTTCTGTAGCTGGATTAAAAGCACCAAAAGTTGTGGAATCATTACTGGGGTCAGACATAATATACCTTGAACCCCATGGTGGGGGAGGTGGGAGTGGAGGGAGGTGGAAGGGAGCCCTAAGGGCTGTCTCCAAACCACCTGCAGAGCCTGTTAGGCCTCCTAAGGTAGTTTCTCCTGTCCACAGAACAAACATTTTTTTTTGCCATGACCCACTGAACTCCCACCTTATGCCTTCCATTTGTCTGTCTCCCTTCAGTCATAATTATTTGATGTCTATTTTATCTAGTTTGGGGTTGCCTTCCTCACCATCCTTCATTTCAATAGGTTCAAGTTGTAATTAGGGATATCTACCTAACTTCCCCTGGTTTGATATCTACTTTCTTTTGTTTCTGAATCATCTTATAATCTTCAGAACATTAACAAGAATAATAATAGCTATCATTTTATATAGTGCTTTAATTTTTCCAAGTACTTTATATTTTATTTCACATGGTATCAGAACAACCATGTGAAATAGATACTTTTAGTATGTCCCCCCCTTTTTTTTACAGAGAAGGAAATTGAGGCTGAGAGCATAAATGATTTGCTTAGGGTCACACAGATAGTATCTTTGATAGGATTTAACTCAAGTCCTCCTGACTACAAGTCCCACACTCTATATATTGTGCCCCCTAGCTGCCTCTAGGCTACTATAACATCTTGCATTTAAAAATAGTAATAATAATAATAACAATACCTTGCAAACAATTCTACTTCAATCTTACCTTAGCTTCTGGCTATACAAAGCATTGAAACCGAGTAGAAAAATGTTTGACCTGGAGTTAAGATTGGATTTCAAATCTGTATTTGATGTTTACTAAACTATGTAAACATGAACAAATTATTTAATTCTCAGTTCCCTCATCTGTAAAAAGGGGATCAGAATAGTCTCACTACTTATTTCACAGGGTTTGAATGACAGCAATTATGTATATAGATTGATTTTAACTCTGGCCGTCCTGACTAGAAGCCTAGTTTTCCATATACTATGCCATTTAGTTACAACTTCAAACAGTTTGAGAAATATTCTTTGTAGGAGAGGCCAGGTAGAGCAGTGAGTAAGAGGCTGGCCCTGGAGTTGGGAGACTCGGGATCGCTTCCGGCCTCAGATACTTGGCACCCACACAAAAATAACTGGCCATGTAACCTTGAGCAAGTTACTTAACCCCAATTGCTTTAAAAAAAAAAAAGAAATATTCTTTGTAAAAGTGAAAATTCTATATAAATTGGATTTAATATTAACTCCTTCTGTAAGGCAGGGAAGACTTGATAATATTATTTGTAAAGACTTCTTCCTCTTCTGTGTTTAGTATGATTAGATAATTTAGTGCTAATTTAGATTATGAAAATTTAGACTTTTTGAAGAGCATTGCTGGATTTTTCCTGGTACTTCACCTTGATTAATCATTGTTTTTGTTGTTTTTCTACATAATAATGTCTGATTCTTAGAAGGTATAGTTTTCAGAGGTTCTGTTCAGCCTTGTCACATGGTCAGGCTTTGGGATCTTACAAATTACTATTTAAGGTCAGTTGACTAGAGGCAGTTAGGTGGCTGAGTAGATAGAGTACAGGGTCTGGAGTCAGGAAAATCTGAGTTCAGATCCAGCCACAGATTCTCACTGTGTTACCCTAGGCAAATCCCTTTACTTCTCTTTGCCTTAATCTACTGGAGAAGGAAATGGCAAACTATTTCCATATCTTTGCCAAGGAAAAACCCACAGAGCCATTGATATACTATGGTTAACAGGGTCACAAAGAGTCAGACATGACTAAACAATAATCTTGTCTGGGCTAAATCAAATACAGTGGGTTGTTTTATCTCCAACGGGTCTCACTATTTGGAGGTTGCCAGAGATGTGAAAATACATTAGAAATGAATAGTTGAGTTTTCACTGAAGGATAAAGTAATGTATTTATTACAATGGCACAATCTCTTCAAATATATATTTCTTTCCAAATGGCTGCTATATTTACATTGATATCTGTTTGTTATTACAATAGATTCTTAAACTATTAAATATGATTGGTAAGCTGATTTTTTTATAGACAGCTAGGTGGTATAGAATGCTGGCTCTTGAGTAAGACAGTTTATTGTTGTTCAGTCATGTCCAACTCTTCATGATCCCATTTGGGGTTTTCTTGGCAAATATACTAGAGTGAGTTACCATTTTCTTCTCCAGTTCATATTACAGATGAAGAAACTGAAGCAGAGTTAAATGACTTGCCCAGGGTTAGGTGTATGTAGTAGGTGTATGAGACAAGATTTGAACTCACAAAGATGTGTCTTCCTGACTTCAGGCCCAGGATACACTATGCCACCAAGCTGAGTAAGGAAGATTTGAGTTCATTTCTGGCCTTAGAATTGTATGAGTGCGGGCAAGTCACTTTAACCTCTCTGTACCTGAATATACTTACCTCTAATATGGGGATAATACAATATATACCTTGCATGTTGTTCTGATGATCAAATGAGATAATATTTATAAAATGCTTAGTAGAGTGCCTGCTTATAGTGTTATTTAAATGTTTATTTCTTTCCCCCTTCTTATCCTTCCTAAATCCAAACCCAGTACTCAATCTACCATATAGTTCTGCTTCTCAAGATACATAATATATTTAACAATGTACATAAATTAAAAAAAAACTATGGTGAAGTACAGTGATAAATGTTAGTGTAATAATGCCAAAATTAAAGGAGACATTCCTCTTTTCTCTTATCAACTGATAAACTAAGTCAGAAAGTATACTTGTAAAGGTATTTGTGTAAGTATTTAATGGATAATATCTTTTGAATCAAAACAATGAATGTTTATACACTTAAAAAAAAGGCACATCCACATCCTAAAGAATTTAACATAAAATATGGCACCTATAAAAATATACTAAAGGGGAATCTGGTTAAAGATATTAAACAGAATGTCCAACATAGCATAATCACTTAAAATATATGAAGGTCAAGTATTGAGACATTCCTCGAGGTCCAAAGTTTCATCATCTGTAAAATTATCATAGAAATAATACCTATATCACAAGGTTATTTTAAGGATAAAATGAGATAATGTATATGAAGTTTTTATAAACCTTAAATTGATACATAAATATATATTGTTCTTTTGTACTTGCTTTCTTCATCTAAAATTCCTTCATACAAGTCTTCCTACATATTTTTTTTTTCATAGCTATCTTTCTTTTGTTGTTGTTTAATCTTTTTTTAGTCAGGTCCAACTCTTTGTAACCCCTTTTTGGGGAGTTTTCTTGGCAGAGATACTGGAATGGTTTGCCATTTCTTTCTCTCATTTTACTGATGAGGAAACTGAGGCAAACAGGTTTCAGTGACTTGCGTGGGGTCACACAGCTAATAAATATCTGAAACAGAATTTGACCTCAGGTTTTCCTGACTCCAGGCCTGGCACTCCATCCCTCATACCCCCTAACTGCCCTACACCCTTATTTACTTCACAGTAATATTCTTCTACTTTCATATTACTTAATTTGTTCAGTCATTCCCCAACCATAGGCCAGGTGTCGTGTCAGCGAGAGCAGGAATTGGAAATAAAGATCCTTCAGAATTTATTTATACGATCTACATCTTTAACTTAAGACTTCTTGGGTTTGCTCATTTCTGCTAGTCAGTAAGCATTTCTTAAGTACATGCAATGATCCAGGCACTGTGCTCAGTTCTGGGAATACGAAGAAAGGTAAAAGAGAGCTCTTGCCCTGGAAACGCTCAGTCTGCTGTAAAACTGCTATAAAAATATGAACTCGGATCCATCAAATCTAAGGATTATTTTTGTTCTAAATTCAATAATCCAAAATAAATAGTATTATATTTTATTGGCTTATTTTGCATGCTGATAGTCTGTGGCCCTTTCCTTTAATACCTCTAACTTTGATTAAAAAGAGAACTCTATAAAGAAAGGGGATTTGTTAAGACATCGTGTTCTTTCTTGCATGCCTTCGTATGACATGTGTATTGCTTAGCATATAAGAGAATTACAGAGGATCTTTTACAGAAAATAGTAAATAATTTTGAGTGATTTTTTTTGCCAGTAGTTTATGTTTATTTAATTTTGTTGGACATAATCCCCCTCTACCATTTGAGAGAGATACAGGCACCTTTCCAATAAGACTGACAGAACAATCCTCTACTTGTCTGAACACATCTCAAGTATAAAATCAAACCAGTATGTATCTGGTATTCTTATCAAAGTCTGGGACTATATCCATCCTAGCTGGTATCTCATTAGGACTGACATTCTTCTTGCCTAGTAGAGAATGCCATTTCTTTGTTTCTTTGATCTCTTCAAGTTTGATTCTTGAAATTGTCAGGGGATATGTCTCTTATTTATTTAAGGGTGCTAGAATTTAGTCTACTTTTATTTTGGTGTAGAGGCAAAACAAGATCCTGGCAGCATTGAGAGTAGATTGTGAAGTACCTGCCTTTTTCCTCTTGCCTTAGATTTGGTGGAGATTGAAAGTTATATATGGCAAAAAAACAAAAAACAAAACCCAAACCTCCAAATTTCAACTGCTTTGGGATTCAGGACCTATGATGATGATCCCCATAATCAACTTAATTGGTCACATCTCTTTAAACAAAAGCAGCAATAGTAGTTAATTAAACTGTAGAACTGTGTTCATAGCTTGGATTCAGAATATTAATATTAACTTTTATTGAATGAAGACTGAATTTATCCCAATGTAACCCAGAATTTTGCTATTATGTTTATGGTACCAAAACAATTTGTTTGACAAAGAAAGACACTGGTAAATCTAGTTTAAGATAAATTATTATAAAATGAGGTGATTAAACATTCAAGAATTTTTTTAATATGATATTTCTTACACTGAATTAAGGGAGCATGTTTAGCTCTTATGTTATTCCCTATAACTAATTCACTACTTGTGCTCAACTCTAAAGTTAATTGTTTAAATAATCATAATACAGAATGATCTTTTTTGAAAAAATAAATGGTTCTAAATGTTGATTTCTGTATTTTCACATATGTGTATCTAGATTGTTTATATGTGTGTATATGCATGTGTGTGTGTGTATATATATATATATATATACATATATATACACATACATACACAAACACACATATTATTGTTGTTTGTCTTTTGTTCTCAGAGAAGACCAGTGACATCTGGAAGGTGATGTCATGACCAAGTGAATTAGAGTTGTTAAAGAAAACCCCTATGAAATGTTAAATGGAAGAAACCGAAGGCCCAAAAAGGGGGACCTGGAAAGAACCAGAGCTCCATCAGAGTTTACACAAATTATAAAAATGCATTTTTATTGCCTGAAAAGGAAAAGCTTGAAAGCTGGAACAATGTCTATTCTGACATAAACCTGGTTGGAAAGAGTTAAATATTTGTACAATTTTTGAACAAGGAAAGGTAGAAATTTGGACAGATTCTAGGAAGAAAGCCCAGGAAACAAAGGAAATGAGGAATTTCAGGTGTTAGAGTTGAGGCCCTTTGATACACAAATCAGAAGACCTTCTTGGTGATAAATAGTGCATAGTTCAAGGCTTGATAAGATATCTCCAAAAACAGGATATTGCAAGAGCCCCATAATCAAAGTTAGGGGAGTCTCAGGAGATAAGGTTGTCTCTGAAAAAACAAAAACAGGTTGTATCTATAGTCTCATAAACTATAGACAGGAAAGTCTTTGAAGATAGAGATGCAGGTCCATAAACCACTAAATGACTCAGGGTCTGCTCCAAAGCTGGTATGAGCTTCCAGCTGGGTTTTATTGTAAAGGATTGTTGATATGCCAAGCAGCCTTGGGCATCAGAAGTCCTCCTGATTGACTAATTGTTGTGCTATTCCACTGTCAGATTTCCCTACGAAAAACGGAAGCTCTAACATATTTAATTGGTTAGTACAAGTGTTACAGAGCCTGAGTTCATAGAAGTAAGTGAGGTAGGGCTGTGCAAAATCACCTGCCTCACTCTCTCCTCCAAAGCCATCTGGGTGCGCTGGCAACATATAGATCAGGATGATTGGAGGTGGCCCCAGTGCAGTGAGGAGACCTTGGCCTTTTTAAGCCAAGTTCTTTCCCAGGTCTCAGTTTCTCTGAGGCAACACCCACTCAGTGATTGAGGATAGTAAAGAAATGAGGCCAAAAACGACCCCTTTTACCTAGTCAAAAAAAATCAATCTGTGAGGGGAAGACCCTGAGGGTTTCTGACCAGAACAAACAACTGATATTTTCAGTCTCTAGGAGCCATTAAAATCCAAACAATGACCCACTAAGGCTTGGGCTGAGACCTCTTCTTGGCCAATCAGTGAGCACCAAAGTGATTTGGTTTTAAGGCCCAGTTCTTAAAAAAAGAAATCTAGCCTATAACCCCCCCCAAAATAGCTTGCAGGGTTTTAGCAATCAAAATTCCTTTAGACAGAACACTCACAGGTAAGGGTATACATATATAACACATACACATATACATGTAGACACCATACACATATATAAACTGTATACATACATATAGCCACATATACACATATATACACAGACATATTATATATGCATACATATACACATATGATATATGTGTGTGTGTGTATCTGTCTATCTATCAACTATGATATCTTCTCAGATCACCTAAGATGGAAACACAAAAGTAGGAGATGCCAGGGATCTACTTTCCTGAGAATTCTATATTCCCTGACCACATGAGTGGGAACAGCCTTTTCCATTAGCTGTATAGTAGAAACAGGGGGCATCTTTAAAACTATTGGACTAGGACAACATTCCTCTCTTTCTGGCTATATTCAGGGGATTGAAGGTGCTGGTGACTTTGCATAACCCTCCCTCACTTAAATCCAATTTACTTGCTAGTCATCATATCACCTTCTTGATGTCATGTTCCTCTTCCAGAACAAAGTACAAGCAACCTGTGAATACTTGTAGCTGCCCCATTGGGGATTCAACTGGCCAATTCCAGTTGGGTAGTGCAGC
The DNA here is from genome assembly GCF_028583685.1 of Petaurus breviceps papuanus. NCBI lineage: Eukaryota > Metazoa > Chordata > Mammalia > Diprotodontia > Petauridae > Petaurus > Petaurus breviceps. The sequence goes on from NW_027187372.1 coordinate 13,852,468, forward strand.
TCCTTCCTTCCTTCCTTCCTTCCTTCCTTCCTTCCTTCCTTCCTTCCTTCCTTCCTTCCCGGCTCCTCTCCTGTGAACCTAGGGAATCATACCTTTATCTTCAGGTACTCTGCCCTAAAAGGATATAAAAACTGGTGTCTGAAACCTAGCAAGCTATCTTGGGGTTTACAAGATGTATTTCTTTTTTTTTTCTTTACCATGCCTTAAACCCAAATCACTCTGGCTCTCATTGATTGGCCAACCCAAGCCTTACTTGGTCATTGTTTAGATTCTAATGACTCAGACTGAGTGTAAATAGAAATTATTTCTGTTTTGACTAGAAACCCTGAAGGATTTCCCCTCCCAGATTGATTTTATTTCATTTTTTTTGGACTAGGTAAAAGAGGTCATTCTTTGCCTCAGTTTTACCTAGCCTTAATCACTGAATGTGTTTGGCCTTAGACAAACTGAGACCTAGGAAGGATCATAGTTTACAAAGGCCAAGGCCTCCCACTGTATCCAGTCATCCTTATCTATATCTTGGCATTGGACCCAGATGGCTCTGGAGGAGAGAGTAATACTGGTGACTTTGCACAGCCCTGCCTCACTTAAATCCATTTCACTTGCAAGTCATGATATCACCTTCTTGATGTCATGGTCCTCTTCGAGAATAAAGGACAAACAACAATAACCATAGTGCAGTCATTCTGAACTGAATTGGGCATGGGGAAGAACTACCTCACCCCCTTCTTTAAGCCTTGGGTCCCAGAAAATCCTGCTTGGATTTTGGATCTGTTTCATTCTTTCTTTTTAGATTTAGGTGCAGATGACAAAGTCTCCAGGCCCTGGAGATCAAGACATAACCACACTGGGAGATAAGATTACAGGCCAGACATTCCTGCCAGTCCAGTAGGAAGCCCCAAAGAAGCCAGGATGCTCAGGCTTAGCCACTTTAGCCTTGAAACTTGGTAGAACCATGCTATATAGGACTGAACCTAATCTCTCTCTCTCTCCTCCCCATAGACTGAGGTGGTATAGGAAGGATTAAAAAATCCTTGGAGGTAGGTGTGGGGTTGGGGAGTGGAGATGGTGGTAAATTTATTCTTGCTATACCTTCCAAGTAAATATTATTTTCTAAAATATAATTTCACTGTTAAATTACTAAGTAGGGTTTGGGCGCAAGGAACCCTTAATTATGGGATCACAGTCAACAGGGCCTAGAGCCAATGTCAGAGAGAATGGGCATCCCTAAATCATTTTACAGATACTGAAACATCCTGGTAAAGAGGTTACCCACTAAGAGGGTTAGGGTTGCTCTGGAGACCCCAAATACCAACATGCTGGGTCCAGCAGAATGAATTTGACTCAAGTGTTTTCAGCTAAAGAAAAGTAAAGTTTATTAAAAGTTCATTTGCATTAAACACAAAGTAAGTCTGTGCTAGGTCATTCTATGGTGCTCTCACTATATACTATATACTATGGAACTCTCATTATTCTATGGCACTCTCACAAACATGAAGACAGGATGGGGTCTTATATACAGAAGGCTGTGGGAGGAATCTAGGGGTGGTCTAGGGGAAGAGTTTGGGGAGGGTCTTCAGGAGGAGTTAATGAGGTCAATGAGTGATTAAGGGTGGGAGGCCACCTGGAGACTACAGACAATGGTGGGTTAGGCCAGTTCAAAGGTGTATTGATAATTTGATAGGCTCAAGTGTGGGAAGTAGATGAACAATGGAGGGCTAGGCTAGCAACTAGGCTAGAGTTAGTAGTTAACAGTTAGTAACTAGGCTAGAGGTCTGGGCCCAGCCACAATATAAGATTTATTTCCTCATGCAAATGCCTCATCAAATGGGATGATTTAATCAAGAGTCCAAAGGAGGTTTCCAAAGCCTGTACCTCAATGACTCAAGGAGAGTTGAGGGGACTCCTAGAGCTCATACCTCAACACTGGGAGGGGAATAAAATATAACATACCTGGGACCCAGAGTAATCACTGTTATATATGTAAACACTCAATTACCCTCTGTATGGGAGGAACATTTTTTCTGGTGATTTGTGGTTCTGATTCTTGAAAAACTACAGTCTTGGAGGAACTAAATTGGAGGGTCAACTAAGGGCAATGGGCAGGTGAATAACAGTCATACATATTGCAAGATACCATAAACAAAGAATTACTAAGAAGAAACAGCAATATCAAAGCGATCTATTAGTGGAAATTGGCCAATCATGTAGCACAACAAAAAAAAAAAATTCCAAAAAATGTACTGTGACCCTCTTGTTTAAGGTTAATGCTATCAAGGCTGCCTAGAATAAATGGGTCTTAGTAGTATGTCTGTATTTTGCCCTGGTCACCTTATATCTGGTTTATTGTGTGCAGGTCTGGGTGCCACATTTTAAGAAGAAAGACCATTCAAACTCTTGAAAAGGTATATAGGAGGGCACCAGAATGGCGAAGGTCCTTAAGTCCATAACACACAAAGATTGATTGAAGGTACTAGGGTATTCCCTATTTGTCCTTAATATAGCTTGATAGATAGATAGACAGACAGACAGACAGACAGACAGACAGACAGACAGACAGATAGATAGATAGATAGATAGATAGATGGATGGATAGATAGATGGATGGATAGATGAATGGAAAAATGGATGGATAGATAGATGAATGGAGAGATAGAAAGAAAGAAAGAAAGAAAGAAAGAAAGAAAGAAAGAAAGAAAGA
>NW_027187372.1:13855178-13899138 GCF_028583685.1 Petaurus breviceps papuanus
AGAAAGAAAGAAAGAAAGAAAGAAAGAAAGAAAGAAAGAAAGAAAGAGAAAATACTATGTTTGTTTGTTACTGTGTTTTCTCCTCCATTGGATTGTAACTTCCTTAAGGACAGGGACTGTCTTTTGCCTCTATTGGTATCCCCATGTCTTAGTACAGTTTCTAGCACAAATAGGCACTTAAATATTTACTGGTTAATTGATTAAAATGCAGTACTTGAAATAATCAACCAAGTAATCAACAAGTAATTGTAAAAGACATATTTTGTGCTAGGCACTATGATAGGGGCTAACAATATTATTCTAAAGAATGAAATAGTTCCTACTCACAAGGAGCTTGTAGAAGAAGGGGGGGAATACTATGTATATATCTATGAAAATAAATACCAGCAAATAGAAAGTATTAAAAAACCAGGTTCTTTGGGAGGCAGATATTATGGAGTCTCTGAAGGGCTGTCATTGGGAAGAAGGGTTAGATTTCTCCTGTTTGTCCCTAGAGCACAGAATTAGGAGAAATGGCTGGAGGTTTTATAAAGAAGTAAAATTTGTCTTGACAGCTATAAAAGTTTATTAAAAATTAGAGGGATCTAGAAGTAAAATAGGTTGCCTTGGGAGGCCATGAGATCACTTTCTTTAGAAGTCTTCCAGTAGAGGCTTGATTATCCTTGCCAGGCAGGCAGTATAAAGGATTGTTATTCCCTAATGAGTAAAATAGGTGTCAAGAAGAACTTGCAGGTCTGCTGTGAGGATAAGCTGAGCCCTTTTCAAAGTTGTTTATCTACCTTTGGTGTTCATCTGATTCACCCAACTCTTACTTATTGATGGAGTTTAGCCTCTGGGAACCCCCTTGAATCTTCCCACTTGTTAAGGCATTTGCTTGAGGCCATAAGCCTTTTGTTATAGCTAGGCCTAAATCTCTGTTACTCTTAGCCCAGCCTAGCCCTCCATTATCCAGCGACTTCCCACCCTTGATCCTATCAAAATATCTATACCCAAATCTGTTTCCCTTAAACTAACCTAGTGCTCCATTGTCAATCATCTTCTGTTAGCCTTCAGCTATTTCCTACCCTTAATCCCATTCCTGGAGCCTCTCCTCCTCTAAACCACCCCTAGATCCATCCCACAGTCTTTCTGTATATAAGATCCATCTTGCCTCCATGAGGGGGCTGAAATTCAATGTAATGCAGACTCAGTTTGTGTCAAATTGTTCTGGCCCGCTTGTCCAACACAAGTATCACAAATACACTCCTTAAGAATCTACCTCTCAAGGCGAATCTTTAATAAACTTTGTTTACTTTGGCTGAAAGAAGGCTTGAGTTGAATTCATTTGGCAGGGCCTGGTGTGTTGATATTTTGGGGTCTTGAACACTCTTAAATTCCCCAAACCTTAATACTATGGCTCCAAGAAGCTGTGGCATACAGAGCAGCCAAGCCTGAGTAAACCATCTAGGCAGATAGGCTAAAACCAGGTCGAGAGTAACCAATAAGCCTCAGAGCCTTTGGTAAGTTTGGGGGGGTAGGGGGAGGATGTCTACCACAGGCATATGAAGACTTCCTTGAGTGGAATGGGTGGATGAGAACCATTTGTTTCAACATGAAGGTGGCTGAGACTGGGATTGTGGAGTGCTTAGAGTTTGGTCAGACATCAAAACACCAAGATCATCCGCTGCATCCTGGATCGTTGCCATTCTTCTTGACTTTTTTCTTTCCATGGGCTTTGATGACACTGGAACACAGACTATTAGAGACAGCATCTGACAACTTTGTGCAACTCTGCCTCACTTAAATCCAATTCATGATCAAGGAAAGACATCATCCTATGATATCATTGGTCTTCTTCAAAAATGAAGGACAAACAGTAACAGTATAAAGATGTAACATCACCCAAATAAAGCTCATTTGATTTTTAACCTGGAAAGATGCATGAATATATCTATCATAAATAATTATTTATCTATCCATAATTCTATCTCTTTTTAATTTCCATGACTTGAGTTCACAAACATAATACATCTTTACATTTTCTTAGAAAGTACATATTAATGTTCTTTAGTTGTTTTTCAACCATGTTTGACTCTTCGTGATCCTATTTGGGGTTTTCTTTGCAAAGATATTGGAGTGGGTTGCTATTTCCTTGTCCGGCTCATTTGACAGATGAGAAAACTGAAACAAATAGGGTAAAATGACTTGCTCACAGTTACACAATTAGTAAATGTCTGAAGAAAGATTTGAACTCAAGAAAAAATGTCTTTCTGACTCCAGGCCCATCACTCTATCTACTACTCTATATTATATTAATAGTACATAACAAAAAGTGATATAATAAAATAATAAGGCAGCACAGGTGATATACTGGTAGTTCTTTAGTGATATGAATTATGCCAAGATCTCCAAACTCCAAATGTAGTGATATTCCATGTTATTTGAAATCTGTGAATTTAAAGACATATTTTTTAGGTTAATGCATTGAAGGCTCACATTAAGATGCCATTATATCAACTTACATAATAAGCCATTATTAGAAATTAATATCAGAGTAAAAAGAGCCTTCGGCAAATTGGAGTGGGGGAGAAATTAGGGGAGTGGTGAAACAGGGGAGGAAACAGTCAAAGAATATTGTATTCCCAAGAGAAATGGGTTGAGGGAATAATAGGAGGAACAGAGAAGAAATACAAGTTTGTTTGTTTTTTAAAATCTAATTCACAGTTTGGTTTAAGATTATTCTTGTCTAAAGGAAATATACTAAAAGTGTCAGAAAAGTTACTTCTGGAACAAGGGTGTGTGTGTGGGTGTATGTATATGTATACACACACATGCACATACATATATACAAATATATTATATATACACATACATCCACATATATACATACATACTGGCAATTTTGGCAAGGAAGTGGATGAATGGAAATAGAACTTGAATTTAGCAATCTTACCTATCAGTAATCCTAGTTCCAAGATTCATTTTGACAGGAAATGTGGCACTAGTGATTTATCCACTAACTTTGGAGTGTGTAAAAATAGGATTTCAGTATACAAAACTGTATGTCAATCTTATGTTTTTAAATGAGCACAAAATTCACTTCAAATTTGTTCAAATTATAACATCTATTCAAGTCCTTAATTATAGCCATAGACTTTTGCATAAACACAAATTTTTGATTGACACGATAGCTTAATTAGCAGACTGACTATAAAAAGTATACAGATGTATTTTACTCTTTCTGAAACTATTATTTTTGTTATAAAATTATACTTTTGTTCCAGCCTAAAAAATTGGTATTAAATGCCTTTTCATTTTAAAGTCCTTTTTTTTTTCTATAAAATCATCTTGGTATTATAAAAATAGAAGAACATGAATTATATCATCCTTAAATGAATATGTTTATTATAATTTACATTTTTCTAAAATACATTTTAATTCAGAAACAAATCTCTTTCTAATTTGATATTCAGGAATAACTTTTACAATGCATCTAAAATGAATGAATGCCAATAAAGCAAGCATTTTAACAACAACAAAAGATTTTTATATCTGTCTATAGACAATAAATTTTTAAAAAATAGTTTTCAGGGCCAGATTATTGTTTCTGTGACTGTCACCTCTTTGTTTCAGTACATCTTCAAAACCTTTTGATATAGGGGAAAGACAATTGAACTCAAAGTCCAGAGCCTTGGATTTTAATCCTTTCTATAACATGTAATATATGACTATTGGAAAGTTAACTAACCTCTTTTATTCTTAAGCTCTTCACTTATAAAGAAAAGTAATAATTATAACTAGCCATTTTAGAGAGTCATTATGAGAAAAGTGGTTTATAATTATGAATTATTATTTTGAACACTTATGACTTCCTTGTTGTTGGCACCCCCACATTTATGCATATTGTAACTTTTGTATGAAGTAGACAGTCTTCTAGAATTACTGTGGCTGAAAAAAAATCATGACCTGGTGACTAACCCTATAGATGTGAACTTCCCTAACCTTACCTAGGCTGGCCAACAGATGATTAATATGAACTCTTGTAATTCTAGAACCATCTATACCCTTAAAGTACCTGGTAAGAATCTCATTGGGATAAGAAACCAACCAGTAATCATTAAAAAATATATATTTTATTAACTATATACTAGGTATCAGGTATCATACAAGGTTCTGGGCATACAAAATAAATGAATAACACAAAAATGAATGAATGAATGAAGCAGTCCTTGTTTTTATACTAATTATATTCAATTCTAATTGAAAAGTCTTTAAAATCCTCTTGCACATTTTCAGAAGCAAATATAATACTTACATATACATGCAAGCATATACTATATATAATATACATTGCTTACTCAGTTAATGTTAACCTCAGTTTACTTATTGTTTCAGATGTTTAGATTCAAGATTTTAGCTTCGAGTATTATTCTTGCTGTATTACATAGATACTTATCATATGTATGTGTATATCTCTTTAGATAGATTACATATATCTGTGTGTATATATGTATATGTGTGTGTGTATAGCTGTTCTCTCTCTCACACATTCTTCTGGTACTGTTCCTTGTACCATAAAACTCCACAATTTCTAGAGAAAAAAATTGCAATAGCCTAAAAAGCAAATAAAAATATGCATGGTGGTGAGTGGGCAGGGGAGTCTTTTATGAAGTATAATGTTTTCACTCATGACATACATAAGAAGCATTAAAGGCATTATGTACATGCAAGATTAGAAAAAGGGGCTGCTCAGTTATGTATCAAGAATGAGAGACAGAATACATTCTATGTTGGAATTTCAATACTTTGTGGATTCATGATCTCATCTACTTGAGTACTACTTTGTGTATAACAGCATGTAGTCCATCCAAGTCTTATCCTGTGCAATCCTTGCTCATGTCTTTATAGAGATCCTTATTACATATATCCTGTTTAAAGATTCCACCAAATGCAAATTCACTGTGAATCTTTCTCAAAGTCTCAAATTATTCAAAATACTAGTACAAATGGACTGTGAACAGATCAGTCAACACACATTTAAGTGCTCCAAGTGAAGCACTGTACTAAACAGAGATGAAATAAACATCCCTTTCTCTCAAGAAACTAACATTCTAATGGGGGAAATAGCATGCATTCATATTAAATATATACAAAATTACTGTAAGTAAATTTTATGAATGGCAGGGGGAGTAGAAGCTAGGGATGGGGAAAATTGGAAAAAAAAGTGTGATGTAGAAGGTGATAGTTTGCTGAACCTGGAAGGGAACTAGGTATTCCAAGAAGTGGAGGTGAGTAAGGAGAATATTCGATGTCTTGGAGATAGCCTATGTTAGGGCACAAAAATATGTGTTGGGGCATCATGTTATTCATATCCTTAATTAAGTCTTCTATTCAGGATTTTATACATAGGTTCTTATCAGTAATATGATATACCTTAATTATAACAAAAATATGTCCTGTTACCAGTCATCTGATTCTTTGACTACCATGATATTCTACAATTTATGACCACAGAAATTCATTAGAAAATACTGGTATTAAAAGGATGAGATACAGAGTTTTGTGTTGGAGTGTTTTATAGTTATTGGCACCCCTGAGACAGGAATAAAAGCCAGTCCCCCAGTGTATTAATAGGTCCCCTATTGAAGATTTATGGAAAGACTCTGAAAAGAATCCTATATGCTTAGGAGGCTTAGGTCATTTACACCCCACAATATCATAAAATGATGTATCCATCTAAGTATTGGAGACAGTATCTGAGTCACTTACATGAAACTATTAGATATCTCATTATTATTTTAAATCTATAGTTACAACTTATTCTTGAAAATCTTCTTAAAAAGGGAATAGTGAGATATAGTTAAAGATTTGCATGTGCATGTTACCTGCTACAATTTCAGTAGGCATATAGAAAACAAACAACTTAAATAGAAAACAAACAACTTAAATACAAATACAATTGGTTTGTGAGTATAACTGCTAAAATAGAACCACTTGCCCATCAAGGGCAAGACCATGTATACCTACATATTCTCATCTAATCTTTAATCTTTTCTCCCATGGTGCTAGAATTTACTTTTGGATTTTGTCCTTTATTTCTCGTGCCTTGGTTGGTTGGTTGGTTGGTTGCTGTCCTTCATTCTCAAAGAGGACCAAAATTGCATCCCTATGCTGGATAAAGGTACAGAGTGTCTAACTGTGACTGATCAGAGCACTATGAGCTTGGAATGCTCTACCACAGTGTAATGATAAGCAAATGAATACTTCGCACCTTGTTTCAGTTATTTAATCATTTAGCATCTTGTTCCAGTTCAAATGTCTTTGAGTCTTGCCATGATTATATTAAGTCTTTGATAAGAAACATAACTTGTGAAACCCACAGTGGGAAGGACTTGCCAAAGACGGGAACAGGAAGGTTGTAAGAGGTGGGCAGAACAAGAAGGAGCTACCAACCACATAAAAGAGAGCAGAACTGAGAAGGGAACGTTTCTGGTGGCCAGTACTCTGTTCTGTCTGTGTTGATTTGTGTTTGTAATACTTTGTACATAAACCCTGGGATGTTACTGGAAGCCCTGAAAGAGGATTTTCTTGTTGTCTGTTTATAGAAGTTCTGGAGAAGGATTTCAGAGGTCCTGGGACTATACTGACTATTTGTATTGAGTTCTCAAACCTTGTTTGTGGGTCTGTTTTGATTTCACAGGCAGATAGTGAATTGATGATGGTGCTAGCAATGTGTGTGAATGTTCTTTTGGCTCTGTTAAGCTTTGTCTTCCCAGAAACAGAAACTGTGAAGGATTTGAGGTGGACTGAACACTGTGAGCTTCCATATGGAACAGGAGCTGGATGAGGAACTGGATGAGGAGGTGGATGAGGAGCAGAGAGTTGCTTGCCTTTGAATCCAGGTGACAGCTGGGTAGATTCAGGTAAGAGTTGACCCCATGAAAAAGGAACTGTGGGATTTGGGAGCCAGCCTTGAGCCAAGACGAAAAGACCTCTCCTTGGCTACTTAGTGCTGACTGAGAAGATCATGATTTACTGTGGCCTAGGTGTGGGAGAACTTTTCACCCTTTAAGAATAATTGAGTTAAAGATGATTAGAAACTAATCTGCAATCAAGAAGGATGAAGACTTTTTGATTGAGAGATTAAGATAATGTGACCTGGGTTGGGGAAACTTTGTCCTTTGTACTTAAGGAGGATTGTTCCTTAGGGATGACTGAGTTAAGGACTTACTGAATAATATCTTTTGTATAAAACTATGTGGCCACTTTAGTGGTAAGTTGTTATGTTATATCATTGTGAATGCTGTACTGTGGTTTCTGTGAATATTTTCCTTTAGTTTACTGCTGAGTAAATAGAGAGTTCATTATGCCATCTGATCAGAACCTTAAAGTTATTCAGAGCAGCAGTCCTCTGATCAGAGTTTCTAGTGCAGTGCTTGGCTTTACACAGAGACCAGGTACAAATAGTTCACATGAACAATTTGGGTGGAGAGATCTCTAAATTTGTGCATTTCGTGTTTCTTTTGAGCTACTGCAATTCACATTCCTGCATAGAGCATAGAGTCTTCTTTGATGTGGGCACACCATGCTGCATGATCCTTTGCCAGAATCTCCTATGTTATGCAATCAATTCCCAATTTTTTTTTTTTAGAGAGACTCGTGTGTTAATGATATAAGCTAGGTTGGATTTCCCTTCTTTGACCACCCAATCTGTGCTCTAATAAGAAGCCAGAGGGCTTCATTACTTGAGACAGATCAACACCAATCTTTTTTTCCTTCTGGTACAACTCTAATTTTTGTCCTTGACCTGGTATTATTTCCAAGTTCAATTTTTTGAAACTCATGTTTAAACTCCTTTCTACTTATTTTGAACTAATAGCATAATGGGAGATCTCCTGGGGCTTCAGTCACAAAGAGCTCATGAAGTAACTATTCTCCTTCATATAACTCTGACAGAGACCCAGAATTTGAAAAAAAGAAGAAAGTGAGCTTTTGTTTACTGATGCCATGATTTGGGTGAATATACACACATCTGATTGTACAAAAATAACTTCTCTTAATTCTACTTTAAAATGAACTCAATCTAAAGAAAATGTCAAAGCACATTGTGATAATTGCTATATCCCCCCATTGTTCATCCCACTTTTTAATATTAAGAATATATTGTCTTAAAATTTAATTAAACATAACAAATTCAGGCTCATAATCTATATTTTTAATTCTCTTATGTATAAGGCAAATCAACTGGCTATTCAAACTTTTGAATAAACTCCTTAAGAATTATAAGGATTTTAAGAAGAGCAATTGAATAGGCTTTGTGCAGAGCTATTACTGTTAAACTTTTGACTGCATTTTTAAGTGTTTATTTTTATCAGTAACTGAAAGATTCTAACTGGTTTCATGTAATTAACCTTCATTCTTCAAGCCCATGTTCTTCAGTTAGCATAATTTATGAGAAAATAAATGTAATCTGCATTTCTCTAATGCCAATTAGAAAGGTCAGAGACACAGGCCAGTGTTTCTCAGAGTCAAGAAAAGCTCTGTTGCCTAAGGAATACACAAGCCTGCTTTTACTGATTAGGATTCTTAGGTCCCTTTCCCTTTCAATCTGTTGGGTAAGACATTTGTTTTTCACCTATCTTATTTTAAATAAGTTGCTGTTTGAGTGTCCAATACATGCATTACATTTTTTACACATAGATTCCTAAGAATAGCAACTGACAGAACATTATATGTATGTGTGGATATATATATACACACACATACATATATGCAAACATGTATACATGCACGTTTTTCTAGAAAATGAAAATACAAAGGTTATTAAGAGAGTGACAATAGATTTTTTTCCCACCAGGTTTAGCAACAATATTATTTTTAATTAAAATGATTGTTATTCTCAATGCTGTTGTAACCAATCCTTGCTAGTCATATATAAGATAAACAACTTCTAAACATGTGGAACTTCCAGCAAGGCAGACAACCAATTAAAAAAAAAGATCATACACAGCTCTATCAGTAATTTTGAAGTAAATTATCTGTCAAAATATGTGGTAAACAAATTAGGAAACCCATAGCTAAAAGTACAGAAAACATACCTGAGACCCTAGCCTAAGGCAATTTTATTTCAAAAGTCTTGATAAAGTTGTTTATTTTATATATATATATACATACACACACACACACACACACACACACACACACACATATATATATATATATATATGTATATATATATAATATTTTTTTTGCACTAGGACTGGCTTCTGTGTTCCCACCCTTGCACTGCTGTTGCCTCAAGGGCAATGCTGATTGGTTGAAGGAGATTACATAGATGTGTTAGAGTACCTACAAACAGAGAGATTCATGGCCTCAAAATAGACAGAGGGAATCATGACCATTTGGATGCCTTGTATCTCCCTAAATCAAATTGGATAAGAAAGAAACCTATTGGAACCTCTAAGGTGACAGATTGGTGATTTTTTTTCAGACATTTGCATGCTTTGATTAATAGTTTAACTGCATTCATTGAGAAACATTATTCTAATTAGTGTTTCATTCATACTCATTAGCATATGGAACAGTAAACTGTCTATACTTGAGTACCATATGTTACAATAGATGATGTTTACATATCATTTTAAGATTTGCAAAACACTTTATCAGTATTGCCTCATTTGATCCTCACAACAACCCTGAAAGATAGATGCTATTATTATTACCCCATTTTATAGAGGAGGAGACTCAGACTGAGAAAGGTTAAAGGATTTATCCAGGCATAAACTATTAGTACATGTCTGATATAAGATTTGAATTCAGCTCTTTCTAGTTGCAGGTCTATAGCAGCAAGAAACCCAGCATACCCAGGGTGGCTGCCAACACAGGTTCTTAGACCTGCTTTTCTAAAGGAAAGCAACTCAAAATGGGTTAACAATCTTGCTTTAATCAATCAAACATATCATTTACCTAGTTCAGGGGAAAAAGTCAGCACCCCAAACTTCAGAGTATACAGACAGAAGTTACAAGGAGAAGTTACAAGCAGACAGAAACAATTCAGCAGACAGGCTTCCAACTGTCTGACCATTACATCCATACCTAGTCACAGTTACCAGAGAGGGAAGCGCCAACACGTGCGTTTTCAAAGTCAGGGTCTCAATGGCTTCCCAGAGTCTTGTCTGGTCAAATCAAATAACTCTTCTCAAAGTAAGCCCCAAAAGACAATCTCACATCAAGGTATAGACATCCTTCTCTTGGATAAGAGAATGTCACAACCCTCTTGACCCACTTTCCAGTGAAAAAGCACCAAGGGGTGGGCATTCCTGAAAAATAAGTCTTCCATCCCAGGCTCCATTTGACCACATTCAGCCTATTAGAGGGCAGAATACATTTTCAAATCAAGGAAGGTTCTCAGAGTCATTTAAGCCTATCAAAGGGTTTAGGGGAAGGGAAGATCTTAAATTCCCATTCCCATAACAAGGTCCAAAGTTCTGCTCACTAAAGTTTTCTTGATATTTATGTAACCAGAGCTAGTTTGGACATGCTCAGTTTTCCTTATCTGGAGGTCCCCCATAAACCTTTAAGCATGTCCAAAATGCCTAACATAGAGACCTCTGGACCCCCTAGCATGAGTGCTGGCAGTGTCTTTAAAACTGGTGAGACTGAGATTGTTACTCTCTTTATCCCAGTGACAGAGTAAAGACTTCCATCCCTTGCTCTACCTCTTTTACACAGGCTTTGAGAAATAGAGCTGGGGACATTTGTTTCTATTCTGTATTGTTTGTTGTTCTGAGTTCCAGGTGCCTGAAGTAATTCCCTCGAAACCCAGGAGTTCAGTCATGATGGAGCCAGGACTTTTGGCAGGTTGGTACCTGTAGCCAGCCAACCCAGAAGGGAATCTTTGAGAAGCCAGTGTGCCTGGGACTTGAGCCTGAGGAAGGTGAAGGATTTGGAATTAAGATTGGGCTCCATAGGAATCTAGCTAACCTGTGAACCTATCCCTTCCACTTCCATGCTGCCTCCCATGTGTTGAGGGAGTAATATTACTTTATATTATTACTGTATTTGTACTGATGTGTTTGAAGTAACTATTTCTTTGTAAAGCTCATCAGACTGTGGCTGAATAAATGGAATTCGAATGCAGAGGATCAACCCCTACCTGTTATGAGGAGAACACCATCAGTGCGGCAATGAAGAGGTTACCCACTAAGAGGGTTAGGGTTGCTCTGGAGACTCCAAAATACCAACACGCCGGGTCCTGTGAAATGAATTCTACTCGAGTCTTCTCAGCCAAAGAAAAGTTAAATTTATTAAAAGTTCACTTGCATTAGACACAGAATAAGTCTGTGCTAATTCATTCTATGACACTCTCACTATTCTATGATGTCCTATGACACTCTCACTATTCTATGACGTTCTCGATATTCTATGGCACTCTCACCCACATGGAATTCCATGGGGCTCTCACAAACATGAAGACAGGATGGGGTCTTATATATTGAAGGTTGTGGTAGGAATCTAGGGGTGGTCTAGGGGAGGAGTTTGGGGAGGCTCTTCAGGAGGAGTTAATGAGGTCAATGAGTGATAAAGGGTGGGAAGTTGCTGGAGGCCACTAGGCCAGTTCAAGGGTGTATTGATATGTTGATAGGCTCAAGGGTGGAAAGTAGATCAACAATGGAGGGCTAGGCTAGTAACTAGGCTAGAGTTAGTAATTAGCAGTTAGTAACTAGGCTAGAGGTCTGGGCCCAGTCACCATGTGAGGCTTATTGCCTCATGCAAATGCCTCATCAAATGGAATGATTTAATCAAGAGTTCAAGGGGTTCCCAGAGCCTGTACCTCAAGGACTCAAGGAGAGCTTGACGGGACTCCCAGAGTCCATACCTCATCAGCTAGAGCCATTCACTGTCAAGACACTCCCAAATGATTGCTTAGACTAGGCTTGCAAAATGTATGGCCCAAAGGACTTCTGGGGTCATGACAAAATGTGGGGTTGCCATCTCCACCATGCATTCTCCTGTTTGTCATGTGACCCATGACAACCAACCCTCATCAGTCTGTCTCTGCTGCTCAACGAAGTTTAGCCTATTTTAATTTTGGCCCCTACCTACTGCCAAGTTGTGGAGGTCTGGCTTAGACACTCCCAGAGACCCTGGGAGAAGAGTAAGATGGTAAATACCAGGCCTTCCAACAGAGTAAGCCAGCCAAGGTAGAAAAAGTTGCATATTCATTGTCTTACAACTTTTTACATCTCTTAAACACTTTCATTTTGCAATGTTTTCCTTTTGCTAATGCTAATGTATAGAACATAGGCTGCTGCATGGCAGAGGTTATTAGGTTAGTGTCCTTGTATTTCTAGGGCATAGTACAATGCCTTACTGACAGTAAATGCTATCTCAGAAAAATTAGGCATAAAACACTCATGTTGAGATCCTGGGGTCATCTCTCTTCTTCTTTTATAATTTATTTAATTTGTAATTTATGGAATAAAACAAGCATTTCCATAACATAGCACAATAAAAACATGATTGCATATGAAACTGCAAATCTACTATGTACAACTTGCTATTCCTTTCAAATACACAACAAAATTATCAAGTAATTTTTTTCTTTTTTCTTCCTTCCCCCCTTTCCTTGACCTAGAGATGCTACCTTTAGAAACAAATAGATGTGTTTATGTGTGTATAGGTATATGTGTGTGTATAGATGTATATATAGGCATCTACACATATGCATATCTGTAAAATTATTTTTTATCAATTCTTAATCTGGATGCAGATATTTTTCTTCATATGTGCTTTATAGTTAATTTGGGTATTTATAATAGTCAAAATAACATAATAAGCATTTTAAAAATCTAGGAGATTGTCTCTTTTCCTTTTTTGGTAATCGTTATGAAGAAAGTATTCTTTTGAATGTATTGTATTTTGAAATTCAATTTGAATTGTTTTTAGAAGAAGAATCCCCTGAATGTGAAGAATGACTAGGACTAGGAAAGAAGCTGAAGAAGAGAGGTGTGTCAAACCTACCTATTTGAATAGAGGGTGCTGGGCTGCACCTTTGCCTGGAATAAATTGAGTGAGTCAAGTTAAAACAGGTGGAAATCCTCAAAGGTCACTCACCAAAGTAGTTCAAGAAGGGCCAGCTGCTAAATAGCAGGAGGAGGGGCACTTGGAAGCTGGTGAGGACTAGGACCTGGAGTGAGCTGACTTGATCAGGAATTACAAAGGTGAGTAGGTAAGGGGTCAAAGAGTCACTTTTGATGCTGGGAGGAAAAGATGTAATTGAACTGATAGGAAGGGTATATAAATTCCAAAACAAGACAAGGAGAAGATGAGTATTGCAATGAGACAGATGTTCAGCATGGTTGATGAGGAGCATTAGGCAATATTAGCAAGCCATGAAGACTTCCCAGACTCCTCTGCCCAACTGCAAAATGAAAAAAAAATAATAGCACATTTATATAGCTCTTTCTAGTTTATAATGTGCTTTTCCTCTCTGTGAGTATTTGTATAAATGCATGCATACCTTTGCATATACATAAAACAAAACAAAAACAAAAATCATGAACTAGTTGCTGTAGTTAAAACCATTCCCATTTTATAGCTTGGGAATTCAGGATCAGAAAGGAACCTATTTGAATACCCCCACTGTTTCTTTCCTCTAGAATAGGAGTTTCATGGAACATTGAACCAAGTACATTGAATTTGATATCCCTCTAATCCTTGCTACTGGGACAGCCAGGTTAGCCTACTTATTCTCTCTTAAAGCATTGTAGAGGCACCAAGGTGGGTCAATGGATAGAGTAATGGACCCCACGTCAGGAAAGTAAGTTCATATATGCCCCAGACACTTAATTCCATGATCCTATGGCACTGGCTTCCTTGCTTTACTTGAATACAACATTCCATCTCCTGACTGTGTGTTTTGACCACCCTCGGTCCCCACCCTGCACACCTGGAACTCTCTCCCTCCTCATCTCTGCCTCCTAGCTTCCTTGGCTTCAGTTTGGTCTCATCTGAAGTCCCACCTTTTACAACAAAGCTCCCCTAAATCCTCTTTAATTTTAATACCCTCTCTCTAAGATTACTTTCAATTTTTTCCTGTATACATTTTGTTTATACATAGTTGTTTTCATGTTGTCCCTTCCATTCTGCTGTGAACTCCTTAAGGTCAGAGACTGTTTCTTTTCTTTCCTTTTCTTTTCCTTTGTTCTCCCAGGGCTTAGTACAATGCCTGGCACATAGTGGGTGCTCAATGAACACCAGTCAACAAAATGACTGACCTTTACATCTAGTCTGCATTTCATTATTTTGTTTATCTGGCTTCTGAAACTTTGTTGCCTTCACCTCTAGCTTCCAGACATTCCCATCCCAGGTTTGTTCCCATGCCTAGATATTTCCTTTCATTCCTCACCTTGTTTTGACTCTGTCAGTATTGACTTCCAGCCCTGCCTCTGTGATTTATTGCTATCCATGATCCCAGACTACTTAGACAGAGGAAAACAATTTCTCTTTAATGGCATGCCTGAAAAGGAGAGAGGTATACAAGCAGAAAGACTCAGACAAGAAGTTCCATGGTTGTAGCTGCTGGGGCAAGAGATGATTTAGAGGTGTGTGATTCATAGTTTTGAAGGTACAGAAATGCTATCCAGGTAGATTGGTAAATTTATTCCAAGATTATACTAGAATCACAGGAAAGAAGCTCAAATGATATTTAATCTGGCCTCACATCTCTCAGGTCAGATGTTCTTCTGAATGGGGAAGGCAAGGAGTTGTATTTGCTATGAACAGAAGACTCTACCTAGTTCCCCTATCAAGGGCTATGTATTTGTATGGCCTATACATAGCACAATGCCTGGCCCATTGTGTGTGTGTGTGTGTGTGTGTGTGTGTGTGTGTGTGTACACATGTATGTTATCTACCCCAGTTAGCCAGTAAGTTTCTTGAGATGAGAGACAATTTTACTTGTGTTTATTCTTCTCCAGGATCTAGCACAGGGCCTAGAGCAGGGGTGGGGAACCTGTGGCCTTCTAGATCCTGGCATGCAGCCCTTTGACTGAGACTAAATCTTACAGAAAAAATTCTTTTATTAAGGGGATTTGTTGGCTGGAGTTTGTATTCAGTTAAAGGGCCACCTTTGAGGACCAAGAGGGTCACATGTGGCCTTGAGGCTGCAGTTCCCCACATTCATGGCCTAGAGTATAATAGGAAGTGAATTATTGTTTGATAATAGGTCTGTCAGATGCTGGAAGGGCTACTATCACTTTGTCAGTGGCTAAAGCTAACTGACAAAAAGAAGGGCAGATTGGTGGAAACCTATTCTCAGGATAATTTATTTTTAACAGATAGATATTTTACATACATATGTGTGTGTATATATATATATATATATGCATGAATGTGTATATTATTAGGGGGGGCATATATTATAAAAAATCCTGTCTTATAGACGCTGAAATGGTTGGTAAAATCTACTATAGTCCCTTACACATGTTTTTGCTATTTAATGCAATGGTTGGTAATTTCAGACTGAATGGAGTTATTAGAATCATCTTAGATTCTTGACAAAAATCTTCCAAATTATCTAAAGGGATATTGTTTCCACATAGGTAGGATCCAATAGGTATTTGGTCACATGAGGTAGGACATTATTAAGTTTAATTTGGCCTAAAATAGGTAGATCCCCAGACATTCATATCCAATACAGGAGAAAATCTTCAGTCTTCTCTAGAGGGACAACCAGGTAGCTTACTTCACCTGGAAATAACTATGTGATATAGTGGATGGAATGCCAGGTCTGGAGACTAATCTTCCTGAGTTCAAATCTGGGCTCAAACACTTACTATCTGTGTGACCCTGGGCAAATAACTTAACCCTCAGTTTCCTCATCTATCAAATGAGCTAGAGAAGGAAGTGGCAAGGCTCTCCAGTATTTTTGCCACAAAAACCCCAAAATGGAGTCACAGAGAGTTTAATACAAATTCACAGACTTTCTTGTTTCTGATAAAGCTATTAAAGTTGTCAGAATCATAGCCAGTTCTGTGAAAATGTAATTGGGTTGTTATTATAGGACCAGGCAGTGTAGTTTTCATATGGCTCTATTAGGAACTAATTAGTTAACCTTAGTTGATATACTTAAATTTCCTGATCGTCAGTTTCTTTTGTGCCTCCTTTTACATTGTATCTGCTTTATATGTATTTTGTATATATCTGTGTATTTGTCTCCCCAATTAGAATATAATTATATTTCATATAATTATGTATAAATAGAATATAATTATATTCATTATATTAATGAAAGGTAAGGTTTTTTGATATTTGTCTTTGTGACCCCTATGTCTAACAAAAAGCTTTATACGTAGCAGGTCTTCAAAGTGCTTATATAATTCAGTGATGCTTTGAGTTTTAATTGATATGAATGCAAGAATTCATGTATGCAAAAATTCTTTAAATTAGGCAGGAGAGTCACAAAATATTTGCATAATAAATCAGGTATGGCCTTAGAAGTGTTGTGCAGAGATTAAGAGTGAGCCAGAGATCTGGGTTCAAGGTAAATTTAGATGTGGATTTATTGATTAAGCACAGAATGCCTAGAGTATACACTTAAATCAGGCAGCCCCGAATTGGGGTACATACAGTGCTTATAAAGACTAAAACCACAAAAAACACAATTGGGAAGGGGAACTAGCATAAGCAATGATGCACAGAAGCCAAGAATTGCCATTGGTTAGATCTATAGCTCAGGGCTAATTTGGGGAAATAACGCAAGGGAACAAGGGTGCAACTTTTCCTGGAAAGGGGTCCCTCCCAGAACAGGGTGGAGGGTACAGGGTAAAGGGTCTTTGGGTAATGGGGACGGGCTAGGGGTCATGTGATAAAGGGTGGAGGCTGTTGGGTGACAAGGACAGGCTAGGGTCATGTTCTGGGCACAGGGTGTGGGGACCCTGCTTGGTCAGCAGGAACAGAATAGGATGGTCTCTTCTTAAAATCAACTTGTACCATAACCCCGAGACTACTCCTTGGACAATACCCAAAACTATGCCTTTAGCTGTTTCAAGCTATTACACAGTATAGGATAGAGACAAAGACAAATATATAAAGGGGCTTAATGATGGGCTTCAAATCAGGAAGTGGGTGATTTGGGTTTGGGCACAACAGAAGGAGTAAGTTCATGGTAGAAATAATGGTATGGACTGAAAAATTCCAATGATTACATTGTCAGCTGCAAAAAATAATTACACCCTGAATTCCATTCTTCTCTGCAAAATTTTTGTTGTAAGCATTCCTCTTAAGAATGTTTCTAAACTTTATCAATGCATTATGCTTTAGTGAATACTGTATAGAAATGATAACTTACTTTTAAAAAATATAGCTCTTACAATACTATATACTCATTACTGTGAATATCAATTCCCTTTGGAGAGTACTAAATGAGCTTTGTTTCCTGAGGGCATATCATATAAGTTGATTTTTATGCAATTCCAGATACAAACTTAATTTCTTATGTTGTGACTCCACCTTCATACAATATTATATAAATATTACTATTGTTAAAGGGAAAATTCTATGCTCAGGCCTTTTACTTTGATAAAAGAGACAAAACTCAAGATGAGAAAAATCAAAAGGAGTTTATTTAAAAAAAATCAGGGCTGACAATTGTTGATGGACTGGTGAGCAGGGGCCTGGCCTAGGGATTTGAACTGGGGCTACTTTTAAAGAGAATTCTGATAGGGACAAGTCTGGAAAGGAGATGGACCATTGTTTTGCAGCACCTCAATCATTGTTGCATCATGCTGAAATATGGTCAGATATAAGGGGGAAGGATTTAAACATATGTGACTATGCAATAACTAGCAGGTAGGGGATGGGATCAAAGGTCATGTAGCAGAGTTGCTGATACTGCACTATCCAGAAGATAAGCCAGACCAGAAACAATGAAGGTTACCACATAAATTTCAATAACTACCCCCTTATGGTGCTACACCATTCATATGGTAAAACACCACAATTAGACCTATGTACCTTAGCCAATGGAAAGTTCTGAACTCCAAAATATATCTGTAGGTCATGTGTTTTGGCAATTCAATATAGTCATTCTATATGTGTTTAAATGGCAGGGCATCCATTTTCAACCCTCTGTTATCACAATTTCCTTCCACTAGGTGTTAGACGACAAAAAAAAAAAAAAATGAACAAAAGGTAGTTAGAGACAACATGAAGGGACTCTACATAAATTCTTTTGGCTATGAGTATTACAAAACCATAATCCTATGTTCCTTGGAAGGTCATAAAGGTTGAACAAACTTAGATAAACAGAGCCATAACCTCATACATCCTTTAAGGAGATAAACTATGCCAAATAGGCTCTATAGGTAAACTAAGTCAGGTTACAGATTAAAATACTTAGAAGATTCATCATATACTAATTTGAAGGGTGATATTTACATATCACTAAGGTCATTGAGAAAAACCAATAAACATAAATAAAATACCATGACAGAAAAGATCAATGTAATACAGTCATAAATAATATCACGTCTCCTTGCAGGTAACCCACTCCTAATGTTTGCTTAATCAGCATATTTCATCTTGACACCCAGCTGATCCTAGAAACATTTTCCCTTGGACATTCTGGAAAAGGCATTGTTCTCAGGGCAACTCTTAAGGGGCTTCTCCTAGCAGATCTGCTTCTCTTCTTCTAAGTCACTTGCAGAGATTCCTAGATAATTCTGCTAAGTCCTGCAAAGTTCTGCTAAGGCTTTGCATAACTCAATAAATTTTGACAAAAGCTAATTTGATTGGCTTCCCACTAATTAGTTCATATGGGGAGAACTAACTCAAACCATATGGCTATAATTCCATTAACAACAGAGCTATGAGAAGAACAACAAATTAGGAACCCATAATTCATCTGAAATGTCAGAAAATTTCAGTTTTTTCATATAATCCACTCTTTCTGTCTTTACCCAAACTCTGTATCTGATATAGACAATGCCATCCATAGCTGAAGGCAGAATCTTAAAAAATCCATGATAGTCTGACATATAAAATGAGTTCTTCTGTCTCAGTATCATCAGACAGTGATTTCAAAAAAGAATAAAAAGACAATTAAAATTCTTTACAATTATTAATGCAGTTTTACAGGTAAAATCCTTAATTTAATTTTTAGAACTTATAAAAACATTATCCAGCCTGTATTTCCCATGGTGCATTTGGAAGCCAATCACATATAGATAGATAGATATCCTAATCCTTAGATTTCTAACAGTCTAATCTTGTTGCTTTCCCAAAATTTAGAACTCCATTAAATTCTTAAAAAAACAACTTTTTATATCTTTGTCTTATGCCTCCTTTTGGAAGAGCTCTCTCTCTCTCTCTCTGTGTCTGTATGTATGCATATGTTTGTGCATATATACATATATGTATATATATATATGTGTGTGTGTGTGTGTGTGTGTGTGTGTGTGTATACATGTGTGTATGAGCAAGGGAGTGATGGTAAGCCTAAGAACTCATTTAACTACTAATACCTGACACAGTGGTAAGATCTTTCATACTTGCATCATATTATAGAAATTCAGATATTTTAGTGTTAATTTATCAATTAATAGATTTGGTATCACAAGGACAAACTTCTACTTTTTACCTGCCTTGATAATAGAATTTCCTGTGAAAAGAAATAGGGTTAGGGTTAAATTGTTGTTGTTCAGGCATTTTCAGTCACATCCAGAGATACTGGAGTGGTTTGCCATTTCACAGGTAAGGAAACTGAGGCAAACAAGGTTAAGTGACTTTCCCAAGGTCACACAACTAGTAAGTGTCTGAGGTCAGATTTGAAATCACCAAAATGAGTCTTTCTGACTCCAGGCCCAGTGATACATACACCTAGTTACCCAAGTAGAACCTCCCTGATAAGGATAACTTAAAGAGTCTTTGCTACTTTTCACCCAGCATTAAGTTATTATTATTATCTACTTTAAAGCAGAAACATTCCATTAAATATTTACCAGTTTTCAATCATATTTACCATATTTTTTAACAGTACAATTCATAGTCAAATAGCTTTCAAATTAAAAGGAGTTACTTTTCTTTTTTTTTTTTAAAGCAATTGGGGTTAAGTAACTTGCTCAAGGTTACACGGCCAGTTATTTCTGGGTGTGGTGCTGAGTATCTGAGCCCGGATTTGATCCAGGTCATCCCGACACTGGAGCCGGTGGTCTTACTCGCTGAGCCACCTGGCCGCCCCTTGGAGTTACTTTTCTAACAGCATTTAATTACAATGGTTTACCAAATTTTACAACATAAAAACCTTGAGAAACACAATAATAACATATATGATATCATGTATTTAAAACATGAAGCAAGGGGCGGCCAGGTAACACAGCGAGTAAGAGCACTGGCTCCAGTGTCAGGATGACCTGGAGATTGAATCCTGGGCTCAGACACTTAGCACCACACCCAGAAATAACTGGCTGTGTAACCTTGAGCAAGTTACTTAACCCCAATTGCTTTAAAAAAAAAATGTGAAGCAAAATCTGTTACTAGTTAAGTGACATCAATTCAGTCAAATGCATTTCCAAATTATCTTACATAAAAAAAATCATTCTTTTGATCACTTTTGACATTCTGTACCGATTGTATTAAAAACCAATATAGAGTACTTACTTTTATTAACATTTTTATGGTCCTTACCATGTACCAGGCACTATGCCAACCACGTTATAATCATGTGATCCTCACAGCAACCCTGAGAGATGGATGCTATTATTATTATCACCTCATAGGTTAGGAAATAGAACTAAACAAAGGTGAAGTCAGTTGTATAAGGTCTCAGAACTAATGAATTTCTGAGACCGGATTTTAACTCATGACTTCTTGATGCATGTATTTTCCCAGCATATTGTCTTAATGCTAAATAGCAAATATATTGCATCAAGTTCTTTTTTACCACAATTATCTTAATGGAACTATCCCACCATAAATGAGACCACATTATGATTTAGTTTTAAGACATATTAAAAAAAATTTCTGGTGGTGCTCCCATTTTCCCATAACTTTTCTTTCTTTTTCTTTAAAATCCCTCAATGAGCCAAATCAATTCTTTTTATCTTCTCAACCTAACCCTGCCTGGATACTTTAGGACTATGGATAAAGAACATGTCTCACCTTAACCCAAGGTTTTTCACTTGTAACACTGAGAAGGCCAAAGTGTATGAGGCTAGAAAGAGCTACTTAAATATTTATCTATCTTTCTATCTATCTATAAATACTTCAGCACAGCTAGTGTCAGATAAGGATCAGACTTACCAAACTGTTGTTTTTCCAAGCACTCTATTGGGTTTCTTTGTGCACAGATGAAAAAAAAAATCAGTTTTAGATTTCTGACTTATCTCCTTATATTTCCTAAGTTTGGGGAAATTAAATTCTTTGTCATTTCATTTCATGGCTAACTAACAGAGTTAGGGTGTGAGAGGCTTTACTCCAGCCTTTGATCAGGCAATGCCTAAGGGCTGGCTTGTAGGGAGGTAGAACAGGTTCATCCTCAGTGATATTCATGGCCCTCAAAAATCTCTTGGGTAGGCTCCTCAAGATTATTAAAGGGAAAATTCTATTCTCAAACCCCTGATAAAAGAGGTAATATTCAAGTTGGTAAAATGAAAAGGACTTTATTAAAAAACATCAAGGCAGTTGCTAGTTGATGGACTGGTCACAGGGAAAAGCTCTGGAAATTCTAGTTGGGGTCAACTTTAAAAGAAAATCTTTCATAATAAGAAAGACAATCCACATCTCTTAAAGGTAATAGGTCATCGTGTCTCAGTTCTTCCCCCTTTTCTGCATCTTAAGGAAATAAGATTAGAGGTAATCAGGGATGGGATTTTAGCACGTGTGTCTATATGATAACTAGCAAGTAGAAGATTAGATTAAAGCTCATGAAGAAAAATTGCTGATATCCCACCTAAAAAACTGATTAGCACTACCCAGAAGATAAGCTAGAGTGGAAGAATAGGGATTACTACATAAATTTTAGTACTATTAATATCAAATCTCTTTGGAGAGTATTAAATAAATTTTGTCACCTAAGGGCATAACATATACATTTTTTATGTAAACCAAGATACAAACTTGATGTGACTCTACATTCTAAAATTATAGATAGGCCCCCCCAAAATTCTAGATATTTTGAGGTCCCAAATAGATAGTTTGTGTTACATTAAATTGCCTACCCAGTAAGGAAAAAAAACAGATTCGTTGTCTGGATGGAGGTTGATAACACTTAATTGGTAATATGGGGCAGTTCCGCTTTGAAAATATTATCTATTTATATACATATATATGTATGTATGTATGTATGTATGTATGTTATAAGCACATGAACTTGTTTCTACCTTTTCTTTTTTTTTCTAGATAAATTTGATGACATTGTTAGAAAATATGCCAGCAGTTTGTTCTTTATAAAAAAACAAGGCTCAAATTATATTCTCTTGGTATGTAGCCACATTATGTATGGAGTTTGTTTTTTTTTTAATGAGAAATCACAGGGAGAATGGCTTGACTCTTGGTGTCACGAGGCTAATATAGACACATTCACTTTTTGCTGTTTAGTGACACCCCTCTCCCCTACTTTTTTTCCCTCCAGTGGAGTGAGTTGCTTTAGTGGAGTGTCACTTCCCAGGGCCAAGGACTACTGTAATGTCAGGGAAGGGCAAATATTCACTGCAATTCTCTTCCTCTTCAGACTGTGCAAAATGTTAAAATGGCCTCTGTATCTTTGAGAGTTCTCAACCATGCACTCCAGCCTGCAGAAGTATCTTTATGGAAAATAGAAAACATTAGAGAACTAGTACACTTAATCTGAAATAAGGAGAAATGAGATTTAATTGAGGATAAAATGTTACAGCTCCAAGGCCAATACAGCCTAGTTCAGAAGAAGTAATATGACTTCTGAAAGATAAAATTATACTTATGTAACCTGTTAGGATTCTTTGAAAAAAATAATGAATGTAGTGAATACAATTTTCTTATCTATTGAAGTATATTTTTCAGTTACCATGGAAATCATGTTCTTCCTTCTGAACTCTAATGAAAGTTGAAAGGATTGGAAGTGGGAATCAATTGGCAAAGGAATGGTGTAGAAATACAGAGGGGTAGCTGTTAATTTGCTGTGCCGCTCCAGAGAAAAGTGTTCCATCGATGCTAATTTGTGGGGAATGGTAACAAGTACACTCTAGAATAGATAATAGACATTTGATTTGAGGCTTAAATGACTGTAATAACACCAGCCCCATCTGATTCATTGCCATCTTTGCAAAGAGCTGAATGTGCTTTCCTCACATTGTCATGTTTACTCTCAAATCAAGCTGATGAAGTTGGAAAGAATGTCCATTTCTTCCTTCACTCTTTGCAGGATAGAAAACTTGATTTACAGAGAAGTTAAGTGATTATACTTAAACTCACAAAATCTCTAACTTACTCGTATAAATATGTACTCTCCAATGAGGTTACAAGATTTTTGAGGGCAAAAATCATGCCCTAGTTAATTTACTTCCTTCAAGGCTTTTTAGTTATACTATACAGCTTTTGAGCTTATACTAGTATTTATTAATATTCTCAGCTTCTAGTAACTGGCCCTTAAAAAAAGTCTATGCTATGTGTATGTGTATTTATTATATGTGTATATATATATGGGTATGTATAAACATCTGATTTGTGTGTGTGTATATATATACATTAATATATATGTATATATAATGTATACACAAAGCAGATGTTTATATATGTATATGTGTATTTATTATATATGTGTATATATATGTATGTATGTGGGTGTGTATAAATATCTGCTTTGTGTGTATGTATACACACAAATATATACATATATAATAAATGTACACACAAAGCCTACATATTTATATGTGTATATGTTTATATAAAACATATACATATATGCTTTATGTGTGTATGTGCATTCATGTGAGTACACACACACACACACACACCCTACACATGCCTGTGTTAACTACCCTAGTTAGGCTGTAAGCTCCTTGAGATTAGAGACTATTTCATTTTTGTTTGAAGTGAAAGTCTTTGTTCACTAGCCCCAGCACCTAGCCCGGTGCTTGAAGCATAATTTTGTATCTTTCCACACTTAGTACTATGTTATTCATACAGAAGCTGCTTGGAATAAATTGACTAACTGCAATCCAAGTAATTTCCCAGTATACCATTTGCTAGAATATGCAGCATGGGGCATTTTACTATAATTCATTTCCTTGATCATGTAATTAATTATCTTGTAGAGAATTACAAAATCACAGAGTCTTGGAGGAAGACATTTCTTCATATTGTTAAACCCATATTGGAGTCCTGTCTATTTCTAGCAAGGTAGAAAGGGGATAGTTTATGAAGATGTTGAAATGTCAAGACAGGGGATTTTACATTTGATTCTAAACATAACAGGGAATCACTGGATCTCAGTAATGTTTGGTGGAGGGAGTAATGAGATAGATTCATGCTTTAAAAAATTTACATCATCAGCTGAGAGGGGCAGGGATTGGAATGGGATGAGAATTGAAGTAGGGAGACCAAGCGGATTTTGCTCTAGTCTGGGTAAGTGGTGATGAGGAGTAAATATTACTTATCAAGGATTTATTATTTTTGACAATGGGAGAAATTCCACTACAAATAAAAATTCAGCTCATATCTAACTCAGAAAAATTAATTAATTTGCACAATGTCACACAGGTAGTGTCAGAAGAGAGATTTGAAACGGTCATCTTTAGTTCCAACACAATCTCTAGTAAATCACACTGTCCCTGTGACATATCTAAAGTTCCTGAAATAATTTAGCAGCTGAAGATAATTGTGGGCAGCTAGGGTGCATTGTTTAGAGTACCTGATCAGGAGGACCTGGGTTCAAATATGGCCTCAGGCACTTACTAGATGTTAACCCTGGGCAAGTCACTTAACCCTGTTTGCCTCAATTTTCTCATCTGTAAAATGAACTGGAGAAGGAAATGGAAAAACACTCTAACATCTTTTCTAAGAACTGCCCCTCCCCCCACCAAAGGGGTCACAAAGCATTGGACCTGACTGAAAATGACTAAACCAACACCAAAAATAATTGGATCATTGGAAAATTAATACAAATCTTCTATTCACAGATATCTACACATATGCACAATGCAGAAGATAATCTGAATAATAGAAATAAAGTATCTAAGTTTATAATTAATTGTAAACACTTAGAACAATATTATGGGCTGAGAATACTGGGGGAAGAAAAAAAAACAAGCAAAATTTTCAGCTGGAGAAAATCTACATGAAGCCAAAACCGTATCAGAAAGAGGTAAAACCTCCTCTTTAATTCTACCACATTCACAGAATAAAATAATATGTCATCTTGATGAATGGATAACAATGAAAATATTTCCTAGGTCTTTGCTATAAAAGAAAGCAGTACTTAAAACTATGTGACTGTATCCCTTAAAGACTTCTGTCATTAATACATGATTGCTCAAATAGATTGTCTATCTCTCATTACTGCTCAAATCATCAATGGCTCTCTATTACTTGCTAAATAAAGTCCAAATTCCTTATCTCATTCAAAGGTATCACCTGAAAACCCTTTCAAGGTTTTTGTTTTTGTTATTTTCCTTCTTGGTATTTCCATTTGTAAGCCCTAAAATAAAGTCAAATTGAACCCTTTGATTTTCCTCAATCATATATAAGTGCATTGGCTGTTCAACTGATACTCAAATTCTTCTCTCCTCAGGGAATGCTTTTGTTTGGTATTTCTGCCTATCATAACCATCATCCAAAGTCCAATTCCACTGAACCATGAAAGAGATGGTTGTCAGACCAGCTTGGATGACCACTTTTGGGGGATGCCCATATGGTATGTGGGATTCCTGATCACGGAGAGTTGGAACAGATAGTCCCTGAGGTCCTATCATTAAATAAGCCTTTTTTTGAGGCAACTAGCTGAAAGTAATCTCCCCATCCTCAGAACTACTATTTTATACTATTGGTATAAATATAAATTATATATATATATATATATATATATATATATATATATATAAATAAATAAGTCTTCCTTCTCCTTCTCAGGATAAGCCGAAACAGAACTAATCTTCAAAAAGACCTTTCAAATACTTGAAAACAGCTATCACATTTCCATATTATTTTAAATAAATAAACATAAATATATATAAAATATATTCTATTTTATACTACTATTAGTTCAGAACTAATTTTATAAATCTCTTGATTCACTTATTTAAGTGAATTTATTGTTAAGTTTTACCATATGTTGTAATTTTTGGCAAAAATATTACTAGACTTTAAACCCCATTAGATTAAGGTTCATTCATTTCTTGAAATCATATAAACTTTGTGAATTAGAAAAAAAAATGAACTCAAGTTTGTCTCTTTTAGTCCTTGTTTCTGAGTAAGCTAATTCTATGCTGTCCTGTTGTGATAGTAATGGAATATAAAGATCCCCCTGTATTGGCTTGGTTTTCAAATTGATTGTGTTAAAACCCAGAGCTTGTTAATCCCACCTGTGGGATGGACTTGTTGATGTGAAAAGAGAGTCCTGAACTGGGAGGAGCTGGTGACATAGATTTGGAGAGACAAGAGAGAGGCAGAAGAACTTTTTGGAAGCAGCACCCTCGTGGAAGCAGAGAGAGACTGAGAGGATTGCTGAGGGCCACTTTGAATTGCCCTGGACTTTTGAGACCTGCCCCCAGTGTTGGCAAGGACTGAGGAGACATGGCTGTTTTGCTGGTACTTTGTCTGTTTTGATGTTGTTTTGCCAGATTTGTCCACTGGTGAAAGACAGTCCTGTTGTTGAAGAAGTCCTGGAACCTGGCTTTTGGTTAAGAAGCCCTGAGACTGTCCTGCAGACAGAGAGTGAATACTGTCCACTGGTGAAGGACAGTGCTGTTGTTGCAGGGGTCTGGAAACCTTTCTGTTGGTTCAGAAGCCCTGAAGAAGGATTTTCTTGTTGTATGTTTACCGAAATCCTGGGAGAGGGTTTTGCTAATGTTTTCAGGGGTTCTAGGACTGTTCTGCAGACAGAGGATGAATTAATGAAGAGACTAGCAATGTATCTTGTGGCCTTGCTAAGCCTTGTCTCCCCAGGAACTAAGATTGCTGAGAACTTGCCTCTGTCGAGATGAAGAAAAGACCTCCATTTGGGTATTAAGTGCTGTGCTTAAACTTGATGTAACTCTGGGGTAGATTCGATTGTGATCCAGGGGTGGGGAACTTTTGACCTTTTTGTGTTCTATGGTTGAACAAATGAATGTACTTTACTTATGTTTGGAAACTAATCTCCATTTGAGAAGAGGGGCTTTGTGGTGGACTAAATGAAGGTACAGCCTAGGGGTGGAGTAGTATTTAGAACAGGGACTTTGTAATTGATTGAATGAATGTAAGGTCCTGGGGTGGGGTAGTACTTGGAGATTATTTAATCACACTTAGTAAATGCTGTATTTGGAATGATGTCATGTTTTGATCTTCTCTGTTCTTAATTTGTCACTGAATAAAATGGAGAGCAGCTATGCTGGTATTCTGAACCTTGGGAAGTTGCCTTTGCTTGGCATTACATTACACCTGTTTGATGTTTGTTTCTCAGAGAACTATACCATATTTACCTGTAGTTATTGAACCTTAGCTCTGCAATCTATATGTGTATGTGTGCATGTGTGTGTTTTTATATACATATAAATATACATACAAGCATATGATTCTTTTTTTTCACCCAAATAAGAACAGCTTTATCACATATAACTCTGACACTATTAGTCATATCAGAGTCTTCATTGTTGGCAATTATTTCATGTCACTTTGTGTTAATTTGGATAGATTCTGCTTTGTACGTCCTTCATGGAGATGTCCTATGTTGTTGTTATAAGTCAGTGGCAAAATTCAATGACAGATTTTTTTGGCCTTTCTATTAGGGGAAATTTTGGATCCATATGGAATTTCTCCAGCTGAAGATTTCACTCTTATCTTTTTCTTCCTTCAGTTTGTCATTCTATAACACTGCCCAGCGTGTAACTTTGTACAGCTTTACATACCCTGCAATAACATATGTGTATAAAGGAGGACGAGGAAGTATTGAGACCATTATGATGAGCGTACAAAGTAGTCTGAATGGACAGAAATGCAAAGTTTCCATATGAGAGAAATTGTTAAGCCCAGTCTACCATCATGATCATTTGTGTCAGCACATTTTGGGGGGAATATTGACATATACGTCATATAGGTTGACTATGATGGTTAAGAAGATCAAAACCATGTTATATACATATTGGGGGGAGGTTAAAAGAACATTTTTAATGAATGAGAGAAGGCTTTATGGAAATGTGATAGCTGTTTTCAAGTATTTGAAAGGTCTTTTTGAAGGTTAGATTTGTTTCAGCTTATCCTGAGAAGGAAGAATTATGAAGTCATTAGAATTGAAATAAATGTAATAAAAATAAACCTAACAACACAAAAATACATATGTACAACACTATAAGGTTTGCAAAGATCTTTTGGATCCAGTATCCCATTTGATCTCAATGACAAAACTTTGAGGTGGATATTGCATTCCTATTACAAGGTGGGATTTGAACTCAAATTTCTCTTGATTACAAGGCTACTGTTCTCTTTGTAGCACCTATGGAATAATCATAATTTGGCAGATCTTAAATATAATCACCTGCATATATCTCCATCATTTAGCATGGTACCTGGTACAAATTGGGCACTTATTAAATGCTAGTTACCCCTGAAATCAGGAGGACCTGAGTTCAAATCCGGCCTCAGACACTTAACACTAAAACTAGCCATATGACCTTGGGCAAATCACTTAACCCCAATTGACCTACCTTCCCCCTCCAAAAAGGAAAAGAAAAAAATGCTAGTTACTAGTTGATTGGTTTACTGGAAGTTGGATGATCAATTATGTCAGAGGCGCTATAAAAAAGATCCATTCTTTTGTTGATGGTTACAATAGATGACTTCTTAGGCCCCTTAGGAATTCTATGATTTGTAAAGAACTTTAACCATTTTTTTTCTTTTTAATTTCCAAATTTTCACAGCACTAATAAAATAGAGCCAAATGATTTTGATAACACACACACACATGTGCATGCATGCACACTCAATGAATTTATTTTGTATTCCTTTGCAGGTTCACCTGTAGCAGATGGCAAAACAAAACAAAACAAAGCAATAGAGGATCTAAGTAAAAACTTCATCTCCAAAAAGTTGTACTCAGTATGATCTTTGACAAGTCACAAAATCTCTGGCTCTCTTTCCTTCTCTGTAAAAACTGAACAATTGGACTAGCTATTCCCAAATTTACAAACTTATGATCCTAAATTTTATCTAATTAGATTCAATATGTAGGACTTGAAAAAGAAGGTGACCAGGCTGATGCATTTTATTGAGATCAGGTCATATCAATTAGTGGAGATTTTTAGTCTAAAAAAGAAAAAAAAAATAGTAAGTAGGATATACTGTCAAGTACTGAATATGATTTCTTTTTTATTTTTAGTTCTTATAAGCAAATTGTAGAACCTGTTCTCTAAATTTGTGGAAACCTATATATAAATGAACATATTTGGGAGGTACATGGATAGGTGCTCTGGTTAGGGACATATGAGGCCTTAGAGCTGGAGCTGGTATTTCTGAGGCCAGAGCTTGGAGCAAACTGGCTAGCCAGAAGGTATATCTTATATTACCCCTGTAGAATTTAAGCTCTTAGAGGGCAGGGACTCTTTTAATTTACTTCTTTGTATCCCCAGTGTCCAGCATAGATCCTTTTCCCATATTTAATGGGAATCCCATTAAATTAATCCCATTTAATGAATGCTTATCAAATTGAACTGGGTTTATTGATGTGATGTGATAGCTAGCTTCAAGTATTTGAAGGAGTATCATAAAGATGCTTTCAAACTGTTCTGTTTGATTCTAGAGGGTGGAACTAGGAGCAATTTATTGAAATTACAAAGTGGGACATGAATTTAATTAAATAAAAACTTCCTAACCCTTAGAGCTATTCTAAATTGGTACATGCTTCCTTCTACTTTAAGATGTAGATGTTTAGGGGCAGCTAGGTGGCATAGTTGAATAGAGCACCGGCCCTGGAGTCAGGAGGACCTGAGTTCAAATCTGGCCTCAGACACTTAACACGCTGTATCAGCAATGCCATATTCACAATGCCTATGGAAATTACAGATATGCTGATATAATTATCCATCACAAA
The DNA here is from genome assembly GCF_028583685.1 of Petaurus breviceps papuanus. Taxonomy (NCBI): domain Eukaryota; kingdom Metazoa; phylum Chordata; class Mammalia; order Diprotodontia; family Petauridae; genus Petaurus; species Petaurus breviceps. Next base: position 13,885,417 of record NW_027187372.1, read on the forward strand.
ATACATCAGGCTTGCCATATGGGGGAATAAGCTAGAAAATTTATTAAAATACCAAAAGACTGAGTCCCAAAACCAGAAAGTGAAAGCCATCAGAGTAGTTATAAAATTGGCACAGGTAGATAAAGTAGAAAGCACCCACATTCTCAAGCCTTTAAAACAGAACAGGCTACCTCAGGCAAAGGTCCTCCTCTCCCCACTCACAGCAACCACCCAGCGTCCGGGAAGCGCGCTCCCACCAGCTCCGGCCCCTGGCAGTCCTCAGCAGGAGTCCTTAGCAGAAATTCTGGCTGACTCAAAAAGGGCTTTGTGCTGCCGCCGCCGCTGCCTCTGCTGCTGCTGCCGCCATTGCCACCACTGCTAGCCACCACAGGAACTCTAGCTTAGCTTCCGCTTCCTCTTGCTCCGCCCCTTCCTGCTACATCAGCAAGTCCAATGGGGCATGGAAGATCTTTAAATCCCATAACCGTTACACACACACACTCACTAGCCGTGTGACCTTAGGCAAGTCACTTAACCCCAATTGCCCTCCAAAAGGCAAAAAAGAAAAGAAAAGAAAAAAAAGATGTAGGAGTTTATACTCTGCTAGAAGTGTTCAACAAAAGACTGGGTTGGTGAGCATCTTAATTTGACATAGAAGGCTTCAGGTTCAGGTTGAATTACCTGAATTCCAATTCTGAGATTCTGCAATGCCTTTCACTTGGATCTACATTCTAAATTTAAATTTATATACTCTAAACTTTATATACTCTTTGATCAAATGATACTATTGTTGGAACTATATATTCCCCAAAGAGATCAAAGAAAGAAAAAATGAACCCAAATGTCCAAAAGTATTTATAGAAACTCTTTATATAACAGTAAATAATTAGAAACTAAGGTAGTGTCCATAACTAAACAACTTGTGGTATATGAACATAAGGATTACTATTGTGCTATATGGTAAAAGGGAGAGTTTCAGAGTAACCTGAGAAGACTTACATGAACAGATGCAGAGTGAAGTGAGTAGAAGCAGTAGAATGCAATTTATAAAATAACAACATTGTAAAGATAAATAACTTTAAAGACCTAAGAATGCTGATCTATACAATGACCAACCATTATTTCAGAGTATTGGTGATGAAAGATATTAGCCATCTCCTGACAGAGAGGTAAAGGATTCAAAATATGGAATGGGACATATGTTTTTGGTTATAGTTAATTCAAGATTTTATATTGTTTGACTACACATTTATTTTACAAGAGGTTTACTTTTCATTGTAATGGAACAAGAGAAGGAAAAGAAAATAAATTTTAACTGAAAATAATCTAAAACAAAATTATGTTCATAGGCTAACAGAATTGTGCTTTCTGGTAAAATTCCAGGGCAGCTAAATGGCTAATGGCTGGGCCTGGAGTCAGCAAGACTCATCTTTCTGAATTCAAATCTGCCCTCAGATACTTACTAGCTATGTGATGTTGTGTTAGCCTAATTTACCTCAGTTTCCTCATATGTAAAATAAGCCAGAGAAGGAAATAACAAACCACTCAATCTTTGCCAAAAAAGCACATCTTTGCCAAAAAAACAAAAAACAAACCCAAATGGGGTCACAAAGATTTGGACATGACTAAACAAGAAGTAAAATTCTGTTTGTACATTTTGCTAAATCATTTATATACAATGTAGATTTCAAATACAGGACATAGAAATTCTGGCTATATCCCTTGTTATGCAATTGACCTAAACTAAAAAAAAAAATCAAATTTCAAAGTCTGATTTTTCCATTAATAGTAGTAGAAAACAAACAGTTTAAGACACACCAACATGTTAAGGTCTATAAGCTATAGGTCAGTGGCCTTAGAAGCATGCGATGTACCTGAATTTACTACCTTAATATACTTCCCATTTCCTGCTTTTATGACCTAGTTTGCTTTTTCCAGAGTTTACAGAATTCTATATGTCAGGGAGAAAAATGTATACTGAAATTCGATGATTGGTATAGCTTATATGCTAACCCTAAAACCACACAGAAAGCTATTATGTGTTCATGAGGTTTCTAAGTCATTTTCTCTTCAAATAAACAATTTTTAAATTTTACTTACCAAATTCAATTTTAGATATCTCATGACAGTAGGAAAAATGTCTACTTATTTATTTTATTTTATTTTTTTGCAAATCAATCTTACACTAACATGTACCCTTATTGAGCAGTAAATTATTGTCTTATTCCTGAAATTCCATTAACCTGATTGAATACATTTGTCTTTGCCTCTTCTAATGTCTATGCATTTTAAGAAATGTTTATAACATGTACTAGTAATACTTTGTTTTCTTGGTAAAGTAAAAATAAATGGAGTCATTAATCATGAAAGAGAATTGAGACGGGCCCAAGACCAATTTTATAGCATTTCTCACTCATGTCTAGGCCAGTTTGATTGTACTCCTGTATTATGGCAGAGTACAACCCAAAGACTTTTCCTGATGTGGCACAAAGAAAATATTTAGCTCAGCCATGTGTCATTTACACGTTGATGGGTTTTGAGACTATCAAGTTAATTAATTCTGAGTATATAGCAAGGGCATAGGTACATTCCCATAGTGATGTGGTACAGTGTCCAGAGTCAGCTATAGAGTGGATAGTTAAACCTAGAGTCAGTAAAACCTGAGTTCAAATCCAGCCTCAGAAACTTACTAGCTGTATGTTCTTGGGCAAGTCACTTAACCTTTATATATCTCTTTCTTCAACTGTAAAATGAGAATAATAATAATACCTACCTTCCAGGCTTGTGAAGATCAAATGTGATAATTGTAAAGTGCTTACTACAGCATGCAGCAAACATTATATCAATGTTAGCTACTACTACTTTAACATGTTGTATAAATGCTAGTTACTACTACTACTGCTACTACTTTATTATTATCTCAAGAATCTATAAACAATATTCCCAATTTTGTCTTAGGATGGAATCAAAATTTCAGGATAACTCTGGAACCAAAATTTGAGACCCCACTAAAGCGAGAATCTGTATCTATTAATGATTATGGAAATTCCCAGGAAGGAAATTCTTGCTGGGTCAAAATGTACCAGACAGGAAGAAAACATACATAATCCAAAAGACCAGCCATTCTTAGTTGCTGAAAGATGCTAGGTTAAGGTGAACAAAGAAAACTGATATAAATCAGAATAAAAATCAGAAATTTAGGGAAGTTCCAAGTTGACAAACATGGCAAAAAGTGTAAATGGAATTTTGGAAGGACTCTGGAAAGATAGGCACATTCATATGTTGTTGGTGGAATCTTTCCAACTATTCTGGGTATGAACATGCAAGAAAAATGACTAAATGCATCAGACACTTTAACCCAATGATCCTACTACTGAGCTTATATCCTGGGCATCAAAGACAATACAAAATCCAGTTTATACCAAAACTTGCAGACCAGTGCTCTTTTTAGTAAAAAATAATTGGAAATACATTTGGCAAATATCAATTGTGTGATGACTAAAAAATAGGAACTAAAAGTGCAATGGAATTTTATTACAAAGCAAGAAATGATGAATATGAGGAATTTAGAGATATATTCAAGAAGCATCTAACTGAAGCAAAACAGGAAAAAATTAATACGTACAATGACTTTACAAGTATGTAAACTAAGTTCCAATAAAAAAATAATCTCCGAATAATAAAGTTTCCCTGGAAAAGAGATAATGAAACATTCCTCCTTCACAGCACAGGGGTGGGAACCTACTAACACAAAATGCTGCTTACATTGGTCAATGTGTTCATTATAGCTGCTACTCTTTGTCACAAGAGAAAGCTGAATGTGATTCAGAAATGACTAGTATATAAAGAGCAAATGTATCAATAAGACCATTTTTTTGAGATGTTTATAGAGGTTAAAAACAAGAAGTTCCATAGATCTCAGGCTTTATCAGAATTCCCGAGATGCTCTGGCCTTTTTATTCTAGAACTTGTGTTCCTTGCTCTAACTAGCACTCATTTTCTTCCATGTGTTGCTAAATGGATCATCACTCCCTCATCTTGTGCAGGTACATGAATTCACTGGACTAGAGTGGTATTGAGATTGAATTACAGTTCTAGAGACATCTCCAAACTAGGTCAGAATACCTGGATTTGAGTTGAGACCAGAAAATCTTAGATAAGATCTAGTAAAAAAAAAAAGCACAAAGACCAAATGAATCTATAGAAATCTTTAGCTAGAACCATCTTACTAAACCATGTACAAGGATACTTATAATTGAAACCAGAAAGAAGACAACAGATCGATACCAATTGAAATAGAACTGAGTGTTTCTATAATGATCTATTTTAATTAGTGATTATCCTGGAGTCTTCATATTTAGATTCTATAACCCAACTACCTCATTTGCTCTGTGACAAAGTAAAGGTAGCACTTTTAAAGATGAAATGAAGAAGAGAAGCTAGGTTTAAGTGCATACAAAAGAAATCTATGCTTCAGGTGACATAATTTTAGTTTAATATTTTGAAAACTTATTTTTAAAATTTAATTAATTAATTTAATTTACAACATTCAATTCCACAAGCTTTTGAGTTCCAAATTTTCTTCCCTTCCCTCTCCATGCCACTCCCCACTATGGTAGAATGCAATCTGATATAAATTCTACAAATACCTTCACGTTAAACATTAGTCAAGTTGTAAAGAAGGATTATAACTAACAAGCAAGAAGGAACAAACCAAAAAAGAGAGAGAACAAGTAGTTTGCTTCATTCTGCATTCAGACTTTGTAATTCTTTCTGTGGACATTGATAGCCTTTTCCATCATGAGTCCTTTGGAGTCATCTTATAACCTTGGCATTGCTGAGGGGAGCCCAGTCTATCAAAGTCAGTCATCACAGATATGATGTGTCTATAACTGTGTACAATGTTCTCCCAGTTCTGCTCCCCTCACTCAGCATCAGTTTATATAAGTCTTTCCAGGTTATTATGAAGTCCATCTGCTCCTCATTTCTTATATCACAATATTATTTCATTACATTAATATACCACAACTTGTTTAGCAATTCCCTAATTGATGCGCATCCCCTTGATTTCCAATTCTTTGCCATCACAAAAAGAGCTGCTGTAAATATTTTTGTACATACTGGTCCTCTTCCCACTTGTATGATCTCTTTGGGATACAACCATAGATGTGGTATTGCAGGGTCAAAGGGTATGCACATTTTTATAATCCTTTGGGGTATAAAAACCAGAATGGTTGGATCAGTTCACAACTCCGTCTCAATGCATTAGTGTTCCCCACATCTTCTCTAGCATTTATCATTATCCTGTTTTATCATGTTAGCCAATCTTACTGGTGAAATGTGGTTGTTTTGATTTGCATTTCTCTAATCAAAAGTGATTTATAGTATTTTTTCATATGATTCATATCTTTAATTTCTTCCTCTGAAAACTGCCTGTTTATATACTTTGACCATTTATCAATTGGGGAATGACTTGTATTCTTATATATTTGACTCAATTCTCTCTATATTTTAGAAATGAGTCCTTTATTAGAGATGCTGGTTGTAAAAATTCTTTCCCAATTTTTCACTTCCCTCCTAATTTTGGTTACATTAGCTTTGTACAAAAACTTTTCAATTTAATGTGATAAAAATTATCCATTTTGCATTTAATAATGCTCTTTATCTCTTGTTAGTCATAAATTCTTCCCTTCTTCATAAATCTGACAGGTAAAACTATTCCTTGCTTTCCCAGATTGCTTACAATATCTGCCTTTATATTTAGATCATGCACCCATTTAGAATTTATTTAGGTATACAAGGTAAAGTATTGGTCTATGCCCAGTTTCTGCCATATTGTTTTCCAGTTTTCCCAGAAGTTTTTGTCAAGTAGTGAGTTCTTATCCCAGAAGCTGGTTTCTTTGGATTTATCAAACAATAGATTACTGTAGTCATTAACTACTATATCTTGTGTACCTAATCTATTCCACTGATCAACTACCCTATTCCTCAGCCAATATCAAGTAGCTTTGATGACTGTTGCTTTTATAATAGAGTTTAAAATCTGGTATGGCTAGGCCACCTTCCCTAGCATTTCTTTTCATTAATTCTCTTGATATTCTGAACCTTTTTTTCTTCCAGATGAATTTTGTTACTATTTTTTCTAGTTCTATAAAATATTTTTTTGGTAGATTGATTGGTATGGCACTAAATAAATTAATTTAGGTAGAATTGTCATTTTTATTATATTAGCTCGACCTAACCATGAGGAATGGATGTTTTTCCATTTTTTATATCTGACTTTATTTGTGTGAAAAGTGTTTTGTAATTGTGCTCATATAGTTCCTGGGTTTGTTTGAAGACTGGTATTTTCAATATAACCAAAGAAGGCAAGGATCATTAAGGAATGTAAAAATGACATTTTTGTGAAAACAAAACAAAATGAGATGACAGAGGAGGCATAATCAAGTGGCATATAACATGTCTACTTTGCCATATCTATAATTTTATTTCATTTTATTTTATTTTTATAAAAATGGTCCTCATGGTGGGGAACCTGCAGCCTCAAGGCCACATGTGGCCCTCTAGGTCCTTGGGTACAGTCTTTTGACTGAATCCAAGTTTTACAGAACAAATCCTTTTTTTAAGGGGATTTGTTCTGTGAATTTTGAATTCAGGCAAAGGACTGCACTTGAGGACCTAAAGGTCCATGTACCCTGGACATGTATTAAAATAAATGAGTGCAGGCAGACTCTTTTCAGATGATTTTCTGAAGCATCCTATAGGGATGACTCAATGTAATCTCTTCTGACTCAAAAAAAAATTGTTCCAAAAATCCAAATTGGAAAAAAATATGTAATGGAATGAATATTGACAAGATTATGATATATACTTGGATGTATATTCATTAAAGTTTTCTGTAAATACACATATACATACAGGCATATTTGTGTATATGTATGTGTATGTATGTATATACATATCTAACTATCTAGCTATCATCTTTAGCAAATATTGCAGACAGTTATTTGGAATCAAGAAATTTCAGTGCTTTCAATGACTCTGAGATGAAAAAGTCTATCTTTTCAAGACCCATATTCTCGCAAAGTGCTGTATAGCTGCAGCTCATGGCACATCCTGATCTTTGAAGAATCAAAGTTTTGAGACAATTTAAGATGATGGAAGTAAACAGGTAGTGAAAGCATTCTACAATGTAGTATTTGCACAGCTTCATAACACTCAATACTTTAAGATATACCAAAGAAAGATTGACATACAAAGATACATGAAAGATTGTAAAAACTATATAAACAGGAAAGGAGGTAGATTGACAAAGTTGGAAAATAAAACTTGGGCAAAGTATTACACTAGTATTTAGAAAATATAAATATCTAAAAAAGAACATCCCAGATGCTTGGTGGATTCTGTATGAATGTACATGAAATTTCATAGACAAAAATTTCAGTAGCTTAAAAGGTACAGAAATGTAGTGATCAGCACTATTCAGTCAGTCAGTCAACAAACAATTATTAAGTGCTTACACACAGAAGTATCATCACAGACATTTCAAAGTATGCAATTTACTACCCATTCCAGAACTTCATTACAAGATATTTGTTCTTCACAATTAAATGATACCGTTTTAATCTATAGTAACGTATGTAGGCCATCTGCTAAGTCGTGGAGGATTTGCTTTAACACAGTGATTTCAAATTGATTCAGTCAACTCATCACTAGGACTCATGTCACTGTTCATTTCCGAGGTGGAATCTTTTCCCCCTGTTTCTCTATTCTAATATAGTTTCAGGTTAAGTCTTCATCTATATGCTTTATTTAACTCTGTACCTTTGTTTGTGATGTTTTCCTATGTCTAATTCCTCTATCCCCTCCTCTACTTACCAAATTTTGTACATTTTTCTGAGCTGACTCAATTCTTCTTCCTAGAAACCTTGTCTTGACTCTATCCCACAGCAACTGATCCCTTGTCTACACAAACCCTTGATTGTACTATTATTTAAGCTTTTAAATTTCCAAACTCTTGCAGGTGCCTCAAGGTCCAGTATAGTAGTATCTGTGTCCCCAAAACCTAGAATAATGCCTATAAAAAAGAGGAGTTGAATAAATGCTTGTTGAACTGATTTATCATATGGGTTTTCCTTTTGTCTCCCCAAACTGTTTAAACTAACTTGAGGCAACAGCCATGTCTTAAATTCTCTGTATACACCATAGCACCTAGCATATATGTGAGGACATTGTAGGGCTCAAAAATACTCATTGCTTGATTGATTTTTAATCTTATTTTTATTGATGCGTTTTGCTTTTACATGAAATTCATTTCTGTATATATTACTCCCTCTTTTCTGCTCAATGAACTATCCCTTGAAACCAAAATCTAAAAAGAAAGAAGGAGGGAAAGCAATTGAGCAAAACTAACCAAAATATTTTGATGATTGACTTTTAATCAACATCTTCTGATAAAAAAGTTGCTTGCTAGAATTATCTGTGCTATTTTAAACATTAAATATATTTATGTTTAAAGGTTGTCCACTCAACTCTTTGTATGATTATTTCACATGTATTCAACTCAATTATTTCTTTTCCTTTCAAAAACAAGGAAGCAAACACTCTTAAGACTATATAACAATACCTTTAACTAATGAAATGCCTTTAACTCTTTTTTTTTGGAAGCCATTCCATTTTATTTTATTTTTTTTCCATTTTTCAAATGCTTTATTAACTTCTGATTTACATCATTCATTTCTACCAGATTTTGAGTTACAAATTTTCTCCCTGTTTTTCCCCTACCCACCACCCCAAAATAGCAGTCCCACAGGATATCCCCTCCTCCAATCTGCTGTCTCCCATATTTTCTCCCATACCCCTTTCTACTTTTCTAGTAGAGCATCTCTATGCCCCATTACTTGGAAGGTAAGCAGTTCAGTATAGGTTGTACATGTGTGGCTAATGCAAAACAATAACATAGTAGATATATCGTAAAAGACTGACTATATTTCCCTCCCTCCTATCCCACCTCCCACTTGTTCAAACCTCTACTTTGATACCGGTTCCTTTTCAAAAGTGGGTGCTTCCAACTTCCTTCCCCCCAGCCTGCCCTCCCTTCCATCATCCCTCCTCTCATCCCCTTCCCCCCTACTCTTCTGTAGGGTGAGATACCATATTTAGTGTGTATTTCATTCCCTCCTCAAGCCAAATTCAATGGGAATAAGGTTGACCCATTCCCTTTTGCCTTCCTATTCTTTCCCTCCATTGTAACCATTTTCCCTTTCTTCTTCTATATGAGATAGTTTACCCCATTCTGTCTCTCCCCATCTCCTCTCATTATAATCCTCTGTCACCTCTAAATTTCACCTTTTAAGTATCATCCCTTCCTGTTAAATTGGTCCTATGCCCTCTATCTATGTATACTTGTAAACATATATACACACATTCACATACGTATTCATATGCCCATAAACCCTCATATATAGACATATATATTTCTATTCCCTTCAACTATTTTCATACTGAGAAGTTTCCTAAGTTACAATTATTTTTTTTCCATGTAGGAATGTTAATAGTTCATCTTTGATAAGTTCCTTATGATTTCTTTTCCCTGTTTACCTTCTCATGTTTCTCTTGCTTCTTGTATCTAAATGTCAAATTTTCTGTTCAACTCTGGTTTTTACAGCAAGATAGCTTGAAAGTCCTCTATTCCACTGAATGACCACATTTTTCCCTGAAACATGATACTCAGTTTTTCTGGGTAGGTGACTCTTGGTTTTAATCCCAGCTACTTTGACCTCTGGAATATCATATTCCAAGCCCTTCAATCCCTCTGTGTAGAAGCTGCCAGATCCTGGGTTTTCCTGATTGTGTTTTCACAATATTCAAATAGTTTCTTCCTGGCTGCTTGTAATATTCTCTCCTTAATCTGGGAATTTTGGAACCTGGCTATAATATTCCTAGGAGTTTCCTTTTTGGGATCTTTTTCAGCATATGATCAATGGATTCTTTCAACCTCTATTTTGCCCTCTGGTTCTAAAACATCAGGGCAGTTTTCTTTGAGAACTTCCTGAAGGATGATTTCTAGGTTCTTACTTTGATCATGGCTTTTAGGCAGTCCAATAATTTTTAAATTACCTCTCCTGGATCTATTTTCCAGGTCAGTGGTTTTTCCCATGAGATATTTCACATTGCCTTCTATTCTTTCATTTGTTTGGATCTGTTTAACAGCATCTTGATTTCTCATAAAGTCATTAGCTTCCATTTGCTCCAGTCTAATTCTGAAGCAATGATTCTCCTCACTGAGCTTTTGAGATTCTTTTTCCATCTGGCAAATTCAGCTTTTTAAGGCATTCTTCTCCTCATTGCCTTTTTGAGCCTCTTTTGCCATTTGAGTTAGTCTGTTTTTAAGGTAGTATTTTCCTCAATCAGGCTGTTGACTCTCATTTCATAAGTTTCTTGCATCGTTCTCATCTCTTCCCAATTTTTCCACTACTTCTCTTATCTGCTTCTTAAGGTCCACTGTGGCCTGTAACCAGCTCATATTTTCCTTTGAAGTTTGTGGTGCAGGAGTTCTGACTTCACTGTCTTCCTCCTGTTCCATGCTTTGCTCCTTTTTGTCCCCAAAATAAGAGTCTAATGTTGGAATCTTCTGTCTGCTTTGTTTCATTTGCCTGGTCATGTCACCCCTCAGTCAATTGACCCCTTGGCTTTTTGCCACATGTAGGACTCTGCCACCAGACAGGGGAGCTTTTGTCCCAAACGCTGGGGTTTTCTCAGCTGCCAGAGGTATTAGATGGGTGCCCTCTCTGAGGCCTCCACACACTCTGGCAAGCTGGACACACCCCAGGACCTCCACCCTAGACTGTAATCCAGATCCAAGCAACTTAAAGCAAGAGCAATTACCCCTCAGACTGGTGCTTGGTCCCCCTACACTCTGCAGGCCAGGAGCTAAAGCTGCCACATGGTGCTGGCTGGCTGTGCAGGTGTCTCAGTGGCTTCTCGCTCCAGGATCAAAAGCCATGCACTCCCACTTACTGGGTCCCAAAGTCCAGACTGCACTGACCTCTCTCTTTGTCCTTTGCATCTATGTGTTGATAAATCTGGAAACAGCCACAGCTGCTACTGATCTGGAGTCCCTCTGTCTGGTGGCTGGTCAGGCTCTTCCTAGGGTTAAAGCCTCGGTGTGGGGCTGGGCTTGGCTCCCAGAGCACTGTGCTGGCTGATTTCCTGCCATCCTGCTGGGCTGTCCTCAGTGGGAGGTTGGCTCCTCTGTGTCATTTTGTGGGTTCTGCAGCTCCAAAATTTGTTTACAGTCCCCTTTTTACATGGATTGGGGAAGGTGGAAACTGGATCCTCAGGGAAGGCCTGCTTCTACACTGCCATCTTGACTTTTAACTATCTTTTAAGTGAAGGGAAGTATTCTCGCAACACAGCAGTCCAGTGAGCATTTATGGTTACTTGATTGACCCCTTCCAAATGTTGTCAGGACATAAGTCACTGGGCAGAAACTATTTCTTGATTATGTTTGTTTGTTTTTATAATGAGGTTAAGGGACAAAAGGCACCTAGACACATTCATCTTTCCCCAGCTCCAGAAGCACATATTGGTTATAGAAGTGTGTTAGAAAATGACTATAACCGTGAAGCTGTTAATTCAATTCAGTGCAGTTTAATATGCATTTATCAAGTGCCTACTATGTGCCCAACATAATCATTAAGAAAAACAAAATAAAACCTGTGTTTAAGTCTCACTTGCAACACTATCTGACTATGTGATACTGGGCAAGTTAAACTCTTGATACCCTAGGCAAATCTTTAAGACTATAAGTTGACTGTCTGCTCTGAGGTACTACTTGTACCTGTACTACTTGAAGAAAGTTCCTTCTTTGGGAGTTCACTATTACAGTGAAATCACAGGCCCAATTCTTATACACAATGCCAAATATAATGCCTTCACTTAGAAAGCAGTTGATAAATGTTTATTGCATTGCATTGCATTGAAGATGTTATCATAATAGTAATTTTCCAACACACTTGTATAACCAATGCATGTTCCCTAAGTTAGGAAATGATGAATGTGTCTATGGACCTTTTGTCCTTTACCTCCTAAAAATTATGCAACTGGGTCAGAAACTTGTAAAATTGCTTGGACAACCTGACATACCTCCCACTGTCATGTGGGCACACATGGGTATGTAATTAATACCAATTTTATGTAAAGCAAGGTAGTATAATATCTCCCCTTTTGGAACACAAATTCTTCACTTAATATGGATTCTAGAAGAATGATGTTGCCACTAATAGTAATGGGAAAGTTATATGAATGGGGGTGGCTAGGTGGCACAATGAATAGAGCACCAGCCCTGGAGTCAGGAGGACCTGAGTTCAATCCAGCCTTAGACACAACACAAAAACTAGCCTTCTGATTTTGGGCAAGTCACTTAACCCCAATTGCCCTCCAAAAAGCAAAAAAAAAAAAAAGATGAATGGGCAGCATTTAACAGGAAAAAAAATGAGTTTTGTTTTGGACAGGTTGTGTTAAAATGTCTACTGGATACCCAGTTCAAGATATCTGAGAGTCAGTTTGAAATGTAAGACTGGAGGTTGGCAGAGAGGTTGGGACAGGATAAGAGGATTTGAGAATCATCAGTATAGAGATGGTAATTAAATCCATGGAAGCTGATAAGATCACCAAGTAAAGTAGTCTGGGAGAAGAGAAGAGGGCCCAAGACATAACCCTGGGGGTATCTAAGGGTAAAGATATGATCTGGATGAGGTTCCAGCAAAGGAATCTGAGCAGCAGTCAGATAGGTAGGAGAAGAAACAGGAGAGAGCAGTCCAGAAAATCTAGAGAGCCAAAAGAAAAGTATCCAGAAGAATAGAAAGATCAACAGTGTCCAAACCTGGAAGAGAATAAAGATTGACAAAAAAAATGCCATTGCATTTGACAGTCAAATGACCATTAGTAACTTTGGATAGAGCAGTTTTGGTGACATGATATGGTCAGAACCCAGATTCTAAGAGTTCAGAAGACAGGAAGAATGGAGTAAGTAGACACCTATTTTCAAAAGTCTTTTAAAGAGTTTAGCCACAAAAGTCAGAAGAGGTATAGGAGGCTGGATAATTAATGGGAATGAAAGAATCAGATGAAACTTTTTGAGGATGAGGAATACATGGGCATATACGTAGCCTGTAGGGAAGGATAGGGGGGTATTAAAAATAAGTGATGAAGTGAGAATAACAGAGGGGATAATCTATTGGAAAGAGATGGGATGGAATTTGATGGTTTATGTAAGTAAAAGAGTTAGCCTTAGTAAGGACTAAGGCTACCTTCAATGTATGACAGGGGTAAAGGAGGAAATAGTAGCAAAAAACAGGAGGAAGAGGGAGTTCATGGCAACTAGCTGTAGCAGCAAGCACCCCAAGTGTACTCAGGGTTTGCCGCCCATACAGGTTCTTGGATCTGCTTTGATAAAGGAAAGCAACTCAAAATGGGTTAACAAGCTGACTTTAATCAGTCAGACATATATCGTTTACCTTGTTCAGGGGAAAAAGGTCAGCACCCCGAACTTCAAAGCATACAGGCAGAATTATCAAGACAGAAACAGATCAAGTAGACAGATTTCCAAACTGTCCAACCATTACATCCATACCCAGTCAACATCTGGGTTTCCACATCTGGGTTTTTCAAAGCCCGGGGACTCTCAACAACAGCTTCCCATAATTCATATCAAATCACAGAACACTTCTCAAAGTGAGT
>NW_027187372.1:13899148-13901287 GCF_028583685.1 Petaurus breviceps papuanus
TACTGAAAAACAAGCCTCCCTCCCCAGGCTTCAGGTGCATTTTAGCCTAGGGGCAGGGAAGATCTTCTAAATTTGCATTCCCATTACACTAGCCTCATCTTCCATTTATTTATTTTGTAAAAATATAAGGCAAGGTTCTTAGCAGAAAGAGTATGGTGAGGGGAGGCTATAGGACATTTGAGGAAGGATTACAAAGGTTTCAAAGAGCCTCTGTGGAGAGTGAGATAGTGAGTTGAATTTAATTACATTAAAATTATATTAAAAGGGACATATAATTCACTTATTGAGGATCATGTTTAAAGGAAAAAATATTTATGCAGCCAATTTTTCCCTACTTTAGGCAGCATTTTGTTCTTGGGCATTATATATATATATATATATATATATATACACACACACACACACACACATATATACATACACACACACACACACACACACATATATATATATATATATATCCTTTTTTCAAGTAGTTCAGTATTAGAAAATGAACATAATGAATGCTTAGAAAGTAAAACTATGAAGAAATAAAGGTGGACCTTTTGCGAAGTAAATTCAAGCTTAATATAAGGGAGAGCTTCTTAATACTTAGACATACCCTAAAGTGCAATGGGATATTCTGGGTTCTCCTATATTAAAAATCTTTAAGTAAAAGTCGGATGCCTATTCTTCTGGGATATCATATAGGCAATCTGTGTTTAGGTATCAGTCTAGTAAGAGAGCCTCTGAAGTCCTTTGCGAATCAGCGAACCCATGGCATGCACAATGTTGTTTTTGAATGTGAGAGTAAAAGAAATAGAGGGTTTATCTCATTTCTAGTACTGCTTTCAAAAGTGGAAGGTGTTTTCCCTTCAACATTTTGGCCAGGGATCATAACTTGCTTTTGTTTTTAAGAAATGGTTCAGAAGTAGGCAAGGATTATGAAATTTTAGGAAATATTCATGCTCCCTTTCAAAGCAGCAGGGTCTCTTCACAGCAGTAATAAATTCGAAGAACTGATATCATCGACATCAGGCCCATTTGAATTGGGGAGCTAAGCAATAGGTGATGCAGGGAAACTGCTGGGCTCATATTTCCCAACATCTCTGCATTCAACAAAGTGATCTGCAGGATACTTTATGTACTGTTTGTTGTACTTTCTGAAAACAATGCAATAAATTATTCCTTTTGGAGGTGCATGTAAAATCATGCATTTTAAATGAAGATATAGCACTATGAATCTCACACTGGGTGGTAGTATATGTATATGTTTGAGGCATTGTTTATCCCTTGGACATATTACTGTTAGTTTATATTTCTAGGCTGCACTGGGTCTTGAATCATATTATTGTCTTGATTTGTATCCTTGCTACAGTTTATTATTTTACTGGGCTACTCCAACAAATGGCTATTATACATCTGTCCAATTTTAAGTCTTCTTTATTGGGGTACAATAACATCTCTGTGAAATTACAGCATGTGGTTCTCCCAATCTAATAGCATTTGGCCATTGATGATGTCCTTATGGAGAATTCTTTTGTTTATTTAATTCTGATAAAAGTTCTGTGACTTGGAACATTTAGAGAGAAGGAATGTATTAGTTTTTGAAAAGTATAAAGCATATCAAATGTTCAAAGCTGATTGATTTTATTGTTTTTATGTGTATACCTCACTAAAAGAGTATTGTCAAGTGTATATTTTGTCTACTTTATTTAAATCCATTGACATATAATTAGTATATTTCCTTTGAGTCTGCTAAAGTGTATATGTATGTATGTGTGTATGTGTGTGTGTGTGGGGGGGGGGTTAAAGACTGGTCTCATTGCAACGTAATGGAAAGAGTACTAGATTTAAAGTAGTCATGGCTAGAACTGAGTAATCAGAGCATTGAATTTAGAGGATAATGACAACCTCTAAAATCCTTCCAAAATATAGGAACAGCATAGCTTAATACCCAGTTAGCAAAAATAATAGCTCAACTAGGAAGATGACAGGTAGTATTCTGAGGTAATCCTTCCCCCCCCCCCCCCCCCCCCCCCCCCCCTCCCCCCCCCACCTCACCCCTTCACCCCAAACAAACCCCTACTTTTTTTCTCCCCCCATAGTTTTTTTCCTAAAACTACACTTCACATAAAAAGCCCTATATTAACATTTTCT
>NW_027187372.1:13901387-13939178 GCF_028583685.1 Petaurus breviceps papuanus
AAAACACAACCACAAAAACCCAAAAAAAATAAGAAACATCGCTAAGTGATATATCCAGAACAAAAAAAAAACAACCCAACTGGAAAAAGAGTGGCACAGTGACCAGAAAATTTTATATCCAGGACAAAGACGCCACAGCCATCTTCCTGGCCTTCTAACAACCACCTTGCAGAAGAATTCTCTTGTTTTTGGCTCAACCTATGGTGTGATGCCTAACCTACCACTTCACATAAAGGTGCCTTTCATGCTATTTTAACAGGGTACAGTTTGTAGTCTTTGTCCTGGATATAAAATTTTCTGGTCACTGTGGAGAAGTTTAAATATCATTACAACCAAGAAACTGTGATATTTTTTATTCCTCTTGGACAAAAAGAAGAACAATAAGTATTTATTGATTACCTACTCTTTACCAAACATCATAGTAGGTATTTGATGACAAAGACAATAATTAAACATGGCTTCCTTATAAAAGGACATGTTATTCTGGAAAAACAACATATACACAGATAAACAAGTGAGACAATATTTGTAAAGAGTTTTACAAAGTTCTCTGAAAATGATAATTGTTGTTTTGTTGTTGTGGTGGTTGTTTATGCTTCTATAACAGAAAAGCAATTTCGGGGTGGGGGGGAAGGTGCGGAGAGCATTAACAATTGTTACTCAGGGATGTGCAGAAGTTTAACTCTAACCTGAAAGAGCCAATTAAAATTTTGGTTTAAATTGAACCTCACAAATCAACAATTGCTACAAATCAGGTCTGGATTTGTTGTTTTATTTATTGTCTATACTTTTTTTTAAGGTTAATAGTGAAGATTAAGCTTCAAAGTGTGGGCAGGCACTTTTCCCCCTCCCTCAGGACCCAGTTCAACATTTATTGGCACATCCTTGCATTGCTATACAAACATTGTTTGATTGCAGTAGGATTATAATAGAAGGCTAAGGGAATGAAGTCATCACCAAACTTGAAGCCTGGTGCCTTGAAGGCAGCAGGCTTCAAGTTTAGTAGGGCTGCCAAGAGGCAGACATGATAGGAAGAACATTTGGGCATGGGAAGTATAGACAATAAATAAAACAAGAAATCAACACCTGATTTTTGTGAAAGAATCCTGTACAAAGGCAGAAATATGGGAGATGTAATATAGCTCACAGGAAAGAGCAAATGGACCAGTTTGGCTGGAAAGTAGAGTGTAAGAAAAAGGTATATTAAACAACTTAAAAAAAGAAAAGAATTGAAAGAATTATAAGATTGTCTCTTTAAGTCATATACACATTTTTTTTTAATTTCACTGGAATGCCTTATTTATTCTGACTATTTCTGATTGTATCATGTTGCATGATAAATACACAAGCAGGGACTCTAGTATTCTTAATTAGTCAGCCATTCGGTCAAAAAGCAATTATTAAGTACTAATGTTGTGCCAATTAGTCAACAAGCATCTATTGTTTACCATGTGCCAGGTAGTATCCTAATCACTGGAGATATGAAGAAAATAGCTAAAAAACCAAACACATACATTCCCTGCCCTCAAGGAGCTCACATCTTAATGGGTAAACAATATACAAATGACTATGTATATACAAGTCTCATATGGAGTAAATGAAAGATAATCTTAAAGGAAGGACATCATGAAGAGGAGAGATGGAAAAGGCCTCTTTCAAAACGTGGGATTTGACTTGAATTTTAAAGGAAACCAGGGCCTGGACCAGAGTGTTGGATGTAAAAATGGACATAAATGATAATATTTGTAGAAGCAGAAACAGCAAGACTTCGCAGCAGATTGTATATATGGAAAGAATTCAAGAGAGGAGGTACAGATAACCTTGAGGTTGAAGGTGCAGGCAACTGGGGTGACATAGTCATAAGTGACAGGGAAATTTATAGGAGATGAAGGTTTAGGGTAAAAGATAATTAGTTCTATGAATATATTGAGTTTGAAATGTCCAGTTCAAGATACCTAGAATGTAGTTGGAATTATGAAACTAGAGTTAGGAAGGAAGTTATTACGTCTTAACTAATAAAGTAACCTTTTGTTAGTTTGATTTGTATGGCGGTGAATCAGTACATTATTGTAGTTAGCATTTTTATTTTTATTTAATTGGGATAACCCAACCATAAAAATTATTTTCTCTTGAATTATTTAGGTCTTCATTTCTGAAAAGTGTGTTTTGTAGTCATTATCATAATCATATAGGTACTATGTGTATTTCCTAGTAGGTAGACTGCCAAATATTTTATACATTAGATAGTTATTTTGAAAACAACTTCTCTAACACTTCCTGCTGGTTGTTCTTGTTAATATAAACATGATTTTTGTGGACATATTTTATTTTGTTGTTGTTCAGTCTTTTTTTCCCCTTGGACAGTCAATCCTTGTCATTACCTAGCCCCTTCCAGACCTTCCGGATTTCTTACATTTTACTCCCCTCTAAGTATTATAGCACACAGGAGCACTGGTCTACTCACAATTCTTTAACTTGTCATCTCCTGTCTCTGTGAATTTGTATTGTATGTCCTGTGTGTTGGAAATGTTTTGCCCACTCACATCTGCCTCCTACTTTACATGACTTGATTGAAGACTCAGTTCAGAGCCAGAATGGCAGATTAGAGGCAAGAAAGCTGAACTCTCTCCCCTCCAAACAACATTAAATAATGCCTCAAATTAAATTTGATGGATTAAATTGTTTACTTTAATTACTCTTTGAATCTTTTGATCATTATTCAGCTATTTTTAGATCTTTTCTGGGCAACATATGGGAGAAACAGGTTCCCACATCATGTTTCATACCACTATCTTAATCCAAAGCCTCTGTCTTTACGTATATTTAAAAGATAATTGTGGTTCTTAAAATTCTAAAATAAAGCATATGTAGAGTTCAGAATTATGATACTACTCCCCCTATCCAAAGGCTTGTGAAGATGCAAAGAATGATTTACATGTTGACTTTTGGTTGACTCTGAATGGAAATATTGTACTCATAGCTATGTTTGGATTCCAAAAGATTAACTTACTAAAACTTCCCATTTTTCCCTGTAATGTTTGGGAGTGTTTGGAAATGGTTAGATCCCAAAATATTAGTTTACTGTAAGTCTTCCCCCCACCCTTTTTTGGGTAACATTTGCCTAAAAATGGATACTGCATTATTCTTCCCTTACCTTCTTTATTTTATTTATTTATTTTTTTTATTTTGGAGGGGGATAGGCAGGGCAATTGGTGTTAAGTGACTTGCCCAAGGTTACACAGCTAGTAACTATGTCAAGTTTCTGAGGCCAGATTTGAACTCAGATCCTCCTAAATCCAGGTGCTCTATTCACTGCACCACCAAGATGCCTCTACCTTTTTTACTTACACTTCCCCCTCCCTCTCACTAAGCCTCGTTAGTAAATTGGAAAAAAAAATGTTAGCCAAGGAAAAAATTGTTGAGACTTTTTCAACTCAAGAGTTTTCTCCTTGATTTCATCCTTGACTTTTGCCAACTTTTCCATGATTTTTATTTTTCTGTAGTCTTTCATGTGCTATTGGGATAAGATCTGGAAGAAACCTTTGAGACCAGCTAGTCCAGTCCCTTAATTTTTATTTGAGGAACCCAAAATTCAGATAATTTAAATGACTTTTTAAAGATGACATAAGGAGTAAATAGCAAAACCAGGATTTTACCTCTGACTTTATATATAGCATTTTTTTTCTGTTGCACTACAATAAATGCAAGAATTAAAATGCTAGTTCTAAAATGGCATCCAAATTTCTTCATATCTTATGCCTTTTTACTCTTTTCTCCTGTATTTATCCTTTCCAAATGTAATTCCATTTACCTGCCTTCTAGTTTCTACTTCCTTGTTTCCTTTCTGGAAAACCACCAATAGTTCCTTTTTTTTAAGTTTAATTTCCAAGTTCAAGTCACTTTTTGACCACGTTCATTCTCAAATATTTCATGGAAAAGAAAGAAAGAATGAAGGAAGGAAAGAAAGAGAAAGGAAGAGAGAAAGAGAGAGAGAGAGAAAGAAAGAAAGATAGAAAGAAAGAAAGAAAGAAAGAAAGAAAGAAAGAAAGAAAGAAAGAAAGAAAGAAAGAAAGAAAGAAAGAAAGAAAGAAAGAAAGAAAGATGCCCTTAGCCTTGCCAACCATCCCAGCTCTTGATACACTTTTCTCCTCCTCTTTAGTGCCAGATTTCAAGAAAGAGTAAATATTGCTAAGCCTGTATCCTCCATTTACATCAGAAATAATAATTTTCTTTGGAAAAGTCTCAGGTTTGCATATAATGGATAAGATTTGCAACCTGATCTACAAATTATATAATTATAAAATTCAGTTAATAGGAACTCAGTCAATATTCAACAAATTTATTAATGAAATATTTATTGAATGCCTTTTATTTGCAACGAACAAAGTTAGGTGCTACAAAATATATTTTGAAATGTACCTACTTTCTTGGAATGCCCATGGAATTTTGCTTCTACTTTTTAAAAAACGGAATCTATTATTTATTTATAGAATAAATTATAGATTGAATACTGCTCTGTATTCTGGACATTCATGTCTTTTTCTTGGCTCTCAAATAAACTTTTATTTCTCCAAAGGCAGCGATTTTGTTCTTTTCATACTGTAATTGTAATATTAACTATAATTTATATTATAATTTAAAGTTTATAAAGCTTTTGTTTCCCCTCCACCTTATGTTTGGAAGTATTTTTTACCCCAATTTGATAGTTGAAGAAACCAAGTTTTGGGCATTTTAAATGACTTGCTAAAGGTTCCATAACTATTATAATTCTTCTACTGGATTGCCTCCTCAAAGCGGCTATACTATGATTCAAGGGTGTGTTTGAGAAGTCACCTTTTAAAACTTCTCTCAATCGCCTAGTAGCAAGTTTACACCTAATAGCAAGTAAATAATTAGCTGAAAGCAAAATATTCATAAGATGGTGTTGTGAAAAAAAATTCCATTATAAAACATATCCCCACCCTTAATATCCCATGGAAGCATTTTCCCTTATATAGATATACACAGCACCTGTGGAGAAAAGTAAGCACAGACTGAGAGTATAAGGGTAGTGAAGCACACAGGTGGGGAAAACATATGGCCAAGGCAAATTATGCTTTCATTACTGCAAGACCCCTATGTCCTTTCTCTTCCTCTGAAGTCTTCACACTGCGTCCTATTGATTGCAATATCTCTGCTGTGATATGTGCAGCTGACTTCTTTAGATCTCCTCTTTTCTACAATTTGACTCCCAACTCCATGGACAAATTCCCTCTTGAATCTATAGTTAGGTCTCTTCTCTGCTGCTAGAAGTCTGTAACTGTCTACACTACTACCAGTTGTAGGTGTCTCTTATGTGACTAGCTCCTCTTGCCAATTGAAAGACATCATGGCCAACAGGTGGCAGGAAAGAAAAATCCCTTCCCATTATTGACCTCTGGTAGGGCTAAAGGGTTCATATTCTACAAAATGCCTCCCTGCTTTAAATGTATCAAACTCTTGAACTATGTTAAATGAATTTTAAGAACTTCCTGGGGCATGACCAGTCTTTCCATACACCCCTGGCCCCAATGATGACCAGGTTAATTTTCTAATTCTATTAGGAAGAACTACCTTACACTCAACAAAGTAATAACAGAATGTTGCAATGTTGGAATGGCTTTGTACTTCATTAACTATTGATATTTCATTAGCTCTGTTATTTGTCCCTTGATTTCTTGATCACCTGGTATTGAGGTGACCACTCCCCACCCAATCATCATCCCTAAGCATTAGTAAATGGCAGAGCCAAGATTGAAATCTTAGTTTTCTTATTACAAATTTAATGATTTTTTTCAATTCCTCTACTTAAAGCTGCTTTCTGGTTATTTATTGTTCCATAGCATCTGAAAAAGTACTTTGTCATTGCTATTCAGTAGTATGCTTGTTAAATACACATGGAAACTTTCTTCTTTTGGAATCTTCTAAATTTCCCTTACCCTTCAGATAGTCATTCTGGTGTCACTCATAATGGAACATTTCCACTAAGATCTTATCATGTAGCCTTCAGAAAATACTATCAGTTCTGTAAAGATGATGGTGATGATGATAACTGTTCAATAATTCTTTGCCATTAGATAGCACACCCACAGCTTGCTATCTTTATATATTTCTTACAAATAGACATATTCCTTGTAATATTTCTCTTTTTGTTTCATATAGTTCAGTGTAACTGAAATCAAAATAGCCTATGCTGGTAGGAGAGATTCAAGGAAACTTATTAGAATGTGGACCAAATAACATAGATTCACATGTATATGAACACTGCTTCAATAATCATGCATTCTGATGCATAACAAGGACAAAAAAGCTAAGACAAAACAGTTAACTTAAAATGTTTCCCGACACTAATATTATAAAAGGTTTTTTTTTACTCTAATACTTATTGTTAGCATTCATTGAACCTATTTTGTGTCAGAAAACTTTACAGTATCAAATAATTTGGTCTCCAAAGCATATTCATGAGGTATACGGAACAATCACACAAAATTGTGCAACTGTAGAACCAACAATCTGTCAAAAAAAGTAGAACAAAATGTCGTTTCCTGTGTAATATCTTCAATAAAACCTTGATTACATCTCACGAATTATGAACAACATTCCTAGTATCCAGGGAATGAACCTAGTTGGCACCCTCTGAAAGTAATGTACCCTACCTGTCTTTTTTCACAAACACTTATTTGCAGACTTTTCTGGAGGCACCATTATTCAGAGTTATGGTATTACTATTATTTATAGGACATTACAAACGTGTGAGGTGGTATACAATAGATGAAATTGTGCCAAACAAAAAACAAAATCTGTCCCCAAGGAGTGTATAATTTGAGAGCTTGAATAGCTGTGAGCAGGGAAAAACAGAATTAGTAGTAGCTATTCCTTGAGCATTACATTGATGAATCTACAGGACATTTTTGCATTTTAAATAGGGCTGATTTCAGAAAGCTACCTATCAGAAAATTATTATTGGGATACTTAGAATACCTAAGAAAAACTGCAAAAAGCGGAGACTATTAAGTGCAGTCTAAATGGGTTTAAGGAGGTAGAAATATTACATCCCCTGAGAAAAGTCATTTATATTAATTCATCCTAATAAAATGTTATAAAATGTGTCCACTTCAATGAGTACATGGATTAAACCTTAAACCTTGTGAATATGTATGCATACACACACATATATACACATCTATCTACAGATATAAATATATATATATATTTATACATAAATTTATACATATATGTACATCTATACAGACACATACATATTCATATGGTTCAGTCTGGATATTCTGGGATGTAATCTAATTTGTTCTCCACATTTATTACTTTTTTTTTACTCCAGGAACTGAATAATATATAGTCTTGGGTAAAGTCAAATAAAAAATCAGCAAGCATGTATAAAGTGCTTACTATGTGATAGGCACTTTGCTATGTTCTGGGAACACAAATACCAGCAAATAGGAAATCAGTCCCTGCCCTCAAAGAGCTTGTATTATAATGGGGGAAGATAGTATAACTATACATAAAAGGACTTGGGTGGAAGGCATGTATGTGCTGGAGAAAGAATTTAGCATCTTGGCCCCGATAGGCGATGAATGAATGAATGAATAAACATGGCTAGCATGAGTACATTCCTTAAAATGAAGATTATGGAATTATTTGACCATTCAGAAGTGACTGTAGTGACAGAATGATTTTCCAGGTTAATTTCATTTGGGCTTCATAACAGTCCTGTGAAATAAGTTATGTTACACCCATTAAAATAAATTACAAATGACAAAACTAAGGCTCAGAGAAACAGTCTTACCCATGGCTTCAGCACTATTAAGTAATTGAAGTTGGATTCATAGATCATAGATTTTAAATTGGAAAGAAACTCAGAGGTCATCTAGGCCAACCCCCTTATTTTATAAATAGATTGGAAGAGGGTATGTCTTGTCTATTGTAATATAGCTAGTAGATGTTAGAGGCAAGACTTAAGTCTTATATGGGTTGTTGATAAATGGCATTTTTAGAAGCATACCAACTTTTGTTTAGGCATACTATAGGAAGTGGAGAGATTCAGGTCTTTTAGATACAAATCCACAAATCTGTTCCCTACTCTCAGGAACAGAGTATATTTATAATTCCAACCAAGTAGGGTGGGAAAAAAGGGAGGGGGGCTAATCAAGGATATTTTAAATGACAGTGGAATCACAGAAACCCACAATTTTAATAAATTGATTTTAAGTCACTATAAAATTGGCAAACAGAAAAATACTTTTGAATCCCAAACATGATATATTTTCAAAGTGGGAAAGGGAAAGATATTAAAAATCTCGCAATAGGAATGTCCACAATATAGAATCACAAAGTAGATCATGTAAATTCTCATGAAGTTCATCCCCTCAGACTCCAGTAATGTCAATTTACTATTCTCTTATTCCTTAGTATCTGGCCCCTTTCCTGCTATCGCTAAAAGTACAAAAAATAGAGTAACCCTGGAACCCACTCCAAAAAGGCCTGATTTCCATTAGATGGTCCAAATTCCAAGGGAAGAGCTTATCAATGTAATTAAAGAGAAGGGAGAAATAAGTGGGGAGGGTTGTAAATCAAGCCTGTAATAATTAGGATGGAAAATATATCTTGTATGTGACTCATTAGGGAACATGAGACAGTGAAAACACTTATAAATACCACATAGTAAAACTAATTGAGGAGGATAGCATGAGGATTTTTTTACATATGTATATGAATGTGTTGATGTACAGGTGTATACCTATGTATGTATATAGAAATAAGATGTGGTTTAGTTGGTATAAGGAGATCCTAGTAAGAAACTTCCTTCATCAATGTGGATCATCACTTTCTCTGAACCTTGTAGTTCAGAGTCCTGTCTAGAGATCAGAAATAACTTAGCAAGGGTTATTTTATCCAATATGTGTCATAGGCAGGGGATGGACCAAGGCCTTGACTCAGAGATCAACTCTCCATTCTCTATCCCTTACTGTCTGCTCACATTGTCAGATGTCAGGGAAAGTTAATACTGAAGATGAAAAAGGTTGAAATGATTATATCTTTAATCATATATATACATATGTGTATGTTTATGTATATCTAAAAGTACTTTTCACACAAAATAATGTAGTAGTGGGCAGAGCCAAGAATGAAATTGGAGAGGTGATGTTGAAGAAGGAAAGTATAATAATTAACACATCCATTAAAGGTATGAAGTGTAATATAGAATCGTTAGCTTTGAAAATTGCTTTTTAAAATGAACTAGATTATGTGCTTGGAGCAACAGTGATATACTCTCTATATCCATGACTAATATATACAAATGTTAGGGAAATGACAAAAAGAGAATCAGGAGTGAATTATTTCCCTTATATATTCTAAGGGATTTTAACAAGTACTTGAAATCAGAGTATCATAAGTGAATATACTCATCATGCATAATTTTCATTCATTTACAGCTGTCATTCAGTCAATGCCAGTTGATATTTCCCTTGAAGTATATAAGTATAAAAGATTTCAGAAGTTCCTTTCATCCATAAAGGGGAGAAAATGTAGCTAGAGTTTGTCTATTTTAAAAGGCAAGGGAAGAAAAGCAACAAGTATTTATTAATGACTTAATATGTGCAAGGCACTATGATAATTGCTGAAAATACAAATACAAGGAAAAATGAAGGCAGTTCCTGACCTCCAAGAGCTTATATTTTAACGGGGGAAAATATTTTTTTAAAAAGGAACTACAAAGCCTGAGGTGGGAGTTGGGGCAGGGGGGGAAGTAACTGCATGAGGGAATGTTGTCGAAGTCTAGAAAGTCAGAAACCCATTCAAGAGGGTAAAGAAGCCTGCCCACCAAAAATCGAGACTCCAGAAGGAATTCACCAATGTGAAAAGGGGTTTTCTAGAACAAGAAGGCCTCAGAAATAGATCAATAATCCAGATGAGTAGGTCCCAGGCATTAAGGGAAGTTCCAGGTTAAGACTGCCGTTTAGGCATGGTTTTGAAGTGTAGAAAGTTATAATTTTCTTTGTGATTTCTATGATGTGCACTTTGATCCACTCAGACTTTAGTATTGTAAAATTTATTCTTCATGTATTTTTGTGTGTTTGGTGTATATCAACATCTACATGTATGGTGCTACTTAGCATTAAGAGGGTAGTTGGGAAATATAGTTTTTCTTAACTGGAGGGAAAGACTAAAGAATCATGGAGGCGACACTGCCTCACAGTTCTCTTTGTATCCCCCTTTATTGCTATACACTGTAAGCTCTTATTAACTGCTCCTTGATTGGTAGTTCTGTTCATTTAAGTCCAAATCCTTTCTCTTTTGTTGCCTTATCTTTATTGCATTATGGTCTGTAAAGAAGGTTTTTAATGTTTCTGCTTTTATTTTTGCACTCATGAGTTTTTTTTTTATTTTATAGGACATGATCAGCATTTGAAAAGGGACACGAAAAGCTGAAAAATATAATATTATGACTATTCAGTAATTTCCAGATATCTATCATAGCTATTTTTTTCTTAAGTCCTCTTTAGGGCCTTTAATTCTTTTTCTAACCATAATATTATAGTACTCACATCTCTTCACATCTCTGCCTATACCTTACTATTTGAAAACCAGTTCTTTGACCTCATCATAACTTCCAGACTTTCCATGACACCAGTGGTATCCCAGACTGTTACCTTTCTCCTGACTTCATTCTCTTCCCTTTTGGTCTTGTTCCCATAGTTACCCAATAACTCTTTGAGTTCCCCACTTCTTTCTACTATTGCCATTCACCATTTGTCAAACTCCAACAATGTATGGTTCCCACCCTTTACTACAGTATTACTGAGAAACTGCTGAACATTAAGAAGAAGTTGCACAATTATTCTGAATGGCTACATGAAAAATAATATTATTTAAACCTCATCTTGGCCCTCACTATGCAAGGCAAAACATTTATTCTCTCCCAATTGAATTTCTGTTTCATGTCTACATTGAAGCTATTTTAAATATTTTCTTCTCCCAAACCTTTCCTACCCCAACTATATCAAGCAATGGCCATAACCGGACCAGAATTACTTTACTGAGAAAATTTAGATGTTAGTCACTAGCTCCTTTTTCTTCTTTTCTTTTCTCCTCACACCCCTTGACACAATCTCACACAAATTTGACTAGCCTTCAATAATAAGGCAGACTATCTCTTTTCCAAGACCAATTATACTAGTTGTGTCCTTTATCAACATACCCCTGTAAACATTCCTCCCCCAAATTCATTTCTGAGTGCAACCTAGCCCATGGATGAGTTAGTTGATCCCTTACTTTGAGAAAATGATATCTCAGTGGCCAGGTCAATCCTTAGCTGGAACAGATCACAGAGCATTCTTCAGAGCTCTCTCTTTATTGGGTTCAGCTTCTGTAGCTATGGACAAATTGTGCTACAAACTTTGGTTTCTAGACTTTCAGTGGCTCTTCCTAACTTTTTTTTTTTTAAAGCAATCGGGGTTAAGTAACTTGCTGAAGGTTACAAGGCCAATTATTTCTGGGTGTGTTGCTAAATATCTGAGCCCAGATTTGATCCCCAGGTCATCCCGACACTGGAGCTGGTGCTCTTACTCTCTGAGCCATCTGGCCACCCCTAAGCAATTGGGGTTAAGTAACTTGCTCAAGGTTACACGGCCAGGTGTTTCTGGGTGGGTGCCAAGTGTCTGAGTCTGGGATTCCATCCTCAGGTCATCCCGACACTGGAGCCGGTGCTCTTACTCACTGTGCTACCTGGCCGCCCCTCTTCCTAACTTTTTAAGCTTATAAGATTAGTACCTGATTTGTTCCATCTCCAATGCTCAACCAATAAAATAGACAGATACAGACAAAACTAAATAGCAGTGCCATTCATTAGATTGTAGGCTAGGGTGAGGATATGAGGCAGCAAAACCACCCTACCCCAGAGGCTTATATTGTTCCTTTCCTTAGTTATTCTAAAGCTGCCAGGGAGAAAGAAATTTCATCTGTACATGCTTTTCATAGGCTCAGTTCAGGCACATCAACTAGTTAAAAATCTTTGCATCCCAAGGTTGAAAACCCCATTAGTACATGTTTATCATTTTTATTCAGATGACTCACATATCTAGATATCTAGCCCTCCTTTATTCACTGAGTTCCAAGTCTGGAATAACCAAATTCATATTAAATATTTCAAACGGGATGCCCCCCAAAACATCTCTTAACTCAAACATAGAACTCATTATTATTATTATCATTATTATAAGATAATACCTATAAATCACTTTGCAAATCTAAAAGCACCATATAAATGTTAGCTGTTATTAAATTATTTCTCCTTGAGTGCATCCCTCTTTTCGTTTTGTTTTGGGTTTTTTTTTTGGAGGGCAATTGGGGTTAAGTGACTTGCCCAATGTCACATGGCTACTTTTTGTGTTAAGTGTCTGAGGCTGGATTTGAACTCAGGTCCTCCTGACTCCAGGGCAGGTGCTCTACTCACTGTGCTACCTAGCCTCCCCAAGTGCGATCCTCTTAACAGCTCTTTTTCCTCTTCTATAGAAAGCAACGATATTCTTCTAGTCACCTGTATTTGTAACTTTAAGTTGTTCCTGGACTACTCTCCCTTCCTCACTTCACATATCTAATGTGATAATGTGATATAATGTCATATTTTGCCTTTTTCATTTCTCCATCACATGCTTCCTATCCACCCCCTTCTCTTTATTCCCATAGCTACCACATTATTTCAGATTTTTATCACATGTGGTCTAGATTATTATAATAGTCTTCTTTGTGGTCTCCATGTTTTTCCTTATTCCAGCTCATCTTATAGACACAAATGCCAAAATATTCATCCTTTAGCACACATTTGACTGTGTCACTCTCCTCAGTCAGCTCTTTATCTTCTCTATAACCTCTAGAATACAAATCTAAAGCCCTTCAGTTCTTCCCCCACCCATATTTCCAACTTCACTGACCTTATTTCTATTCCACACACATCACTCCATCACCCCCATCATCTCAGTGGCTCTTCATCATGCCTGAAATGGACTCTCTTTGCAACTCACCAAATCCCTCTATCCTTCAAAATGCAGCTCAGAAATCATCTTTTATATGAAATCAATGCCGACCCTCCAGCTGCTAGTGTCCTTCCTCCCAAACTACCTTGCATTGATCACTTTGTATTTATTCTCTTTTATTTGTTTTGTATATTCATAGGCACAGGGATAAGAAAGTAGATCTGTGGTATAAGGAACTTTCAGGTAAGGAAACTCCCCCCTACCAAAGCAGGGGAGCTACTTCTCTACAATTTATAGTCAGAGAAGAATCTAGAGCACTGAAAAAGTAAAAGAGAGAACTAGTATCTGTCAGACAGAATTTAAATATAGGTCTTCTTTGTTCCAAGGACATATCTCTATCACCTAATTCATACTCCATATTGAACTGTTAAATGCCACTTCTGATTAATTTTGATCCACATTCTTAATTTACTCTTCAATTCCATGCATATGACATAGTAGGAAGCTATTTGTTTCCTGGAAATGCCTTAGTTCTTAATGAATATTTAACTTTGCCCAGTGTGTTGCAATTGTTTTCTTTTAAATCACCAGACTTTCATTAGAACCAATTAGAAGAGTGCTGATTCCATGGCATTTTGAAAGAATATAAACTTTAAAATTTTCCATTGATGACATTTTCCTTTGTGTTACATTATTACTGTTTGGTCCTTACCATGAGGTGATCCGTCTATTTTGCTGACTTGGTTTCATCATCATATTTTGGTTTTGCACACTAAGCCCTTAGCATAAAAATTTACTTGAAAGTAATAATATACATTTCATGAACTCAACAGAACAGCTTTTTATTTGGAGATAACACATTGTAAGCTGGCCTCTAAGGGCTGGTAAAGAATGTGCTTTTCCATCATAATTTGACATTCTAAGGTACAAAATGATCACACGAGGCTTAAATTGACATAGTTTCATTTATTTTTGACATGTTAATGTGGTCTCCATGTAGTTCAGCTGGCATATTCCTGAATCATAATATCATTGTGACATTTGGGTAAATGGAAATAAATGTCATCAAAGATAATGACAAAATCCTCTATGGTTTCAAGAGATTTTAAGAAATGTGAATGCTTCAAGTGTTAAGCTATTTGTCAGTAAAATGCAGCATTTAATATTAATGAAAGATAACCAAATACATTACCAGTCAGATTTCAGTTACTACTCAAAGATAATAATGTTTATTCTTGGAATCATTGAAGAGGAGATCATCTTATAGGTTGAAACAGAAATGGCTACAGTACTCAAGTAGCAGAGTAAAAGACAAAGATCAAATAAAATGGCATCTTTGAGATTAATAGAAATGCACACTATCAGTGAGATTAAGACTCTCTTGTTCTGCACACTCCTAGATGCAACAAGGAGACACATTTTAATCAGTATAAAATGAGATTTGAGACTTAAAAATTGGAAAATTCTCTGAACAACCCTTGAAATAGGGGAAAGGATAATGTAATGACAAAGGTAACCCAAAGGCCTTGAAAGCAATATTATATATTAAAAAAGGGAGATGTTGAGAATATACCTGATCATGACTCAGTCCTTGGGGAAAGGATACTCTTAGTCACTGGTCACAAAATACAAAAATTCAGAATTATAAGGAAGGAGTTCCTTTGGGATAATAATCTTTGTACTACCTACCTGATGTAATTATTAGGAGGAAAACTCTATGTAAACTATAATGCAGTACATACAAATTTGTTTTTGATTTTTTGCTTTTTTAGAGGGCAATTGGGGTTAAGTGACTTGCCCAAAGTCACATGGCTAGTAAGTGTGTTAGGTGTCTGAGGCTAGATTTGAACTCATGTGTTCTTGACTTCAGGGCCGGTGCTCCATTCACTGTGCCACTTGGCTGCCCCATAAGTACATACACACTTTATGACAAAAATTAAAGAGATTATTATTGTTCTTAACTTGAATGACAAGGTATTGAATCAAAAATAATTAACAAAAGTATCAACATCAGTTTGGAAACCCTATGACATTCCACAATAGTAAGTTGTTATTTTATTATTATTATTATTATTTATTATATTATTATTATTATTTATTAAGTTGTTTCCTTTTTAGCTTTTTTAGGACAAGTAATGTGCCTAATTCTTCCTTCTTAACTCTCTCAGAATTCTCAGAAAAATTCTCTGTGTGTCATTATTTCTTCTTTAGGTGCTATGTTTGACTGTACTAGATCAAATATGTGGCACCACTCTATCTTACTGACCTTATCTCATATTACTCTCCTTTAAATGCTCTTGCATTTGTGGAGCATTTAGTATTGTGCTTATCTCTGTAAGAGGTGCAGTAGCTCAGAGTAGCTCATTTAGTCTAGGATTCAAGAAGACCTGAGTCTTCTTGGACAAGTCACTCAACATCTCAGTGTTTCAAAGTATCAGTTGAAGGCTCTAAGTTAAAGACAAATTTTCCATCTTCTTTAGTAAAAGGAATTTCCAAACTAGGACTTTCCCATGTAGTAGTAGAATCACAGATCTGCGGTTGGGGGTAGGACTGGGTAGGTATGTGTCTGTGTGTGTCTGATTAAGTAGATTCTTTAACTTATTTATTTCTAGTTTCCACATGGTGATGTACTTTGCTACAAAAAATATCATGAAATGTTAATAAATATATCTGGATAACTTATGATTTGAAAGATATAAATAAAAGCGGTAAAATTCTTAAGTAATCATCTAGGCCAGGGGTGGGGAACCTGTGGCCTCAAGGCCACATGTGACCTTCTAGATTCTTGGGTGCAGCCTTTTGACTGAGTCCAAGTTTTAGGAAACAAATCCTTTTATTAAGGGGATTTGTCATGTGAAGTTTGGATTCAGTTGGGGAAAGTTGCTTAGCCTCTCTAAACTCATTTCTTTATTTGTATATATAAAAAAGGAAAATAATAATACATGTAACACACTACATTATGAGAAAAGTGCTTTGGAAAACTTCCAAATGTTATCTATATAAGTTATTATTTTCATTTTGATTCCTCTAATTATCATTGTCTCTGTATCTCTCCTCCTCCTTCCCTCCCTTTTTTTTTATATCTCTCTCATCACACATATATTTTTGTATATGTATATATCTGTACACTCGAATGTATATATTTATATGTATAATATGTGCATGTTCATACATGCCTATAAACTATATATTTTTACATGTATGTATATATATATATACCTATCTACACATATCTTTGTATGGATATATGGAAAGAGAGAGGGAGAGAGGGAGGGAAGAAAGGAAGGAAGTTGGGAGAGTAAAATTTTTCTTCATTTCATTTTACTTTGTGAAAAAGAATTAGATTAAATGAAGTACAAGTTTCAATATGAGTCAGAAATACGATGGGAAAGCAAAAAAAAATACTGATGCCATCTTGGACTGCACCAAAAATGGCAGTTTCAAGAAATGAAAAGCTGACAATACTTCTGTACTTGTTTTGGGCAGATATCATCTGAGTACTATGCTTAGGTATGGGCACCACAATTTAATACAATTTTTGATACTCTGGAGATTATATTATGCAAAGGAGGCAAGCACGATATTAAAGAAATTTGAGACTATGTCACATGAAAACAGGTTAAAGAAACTGGAGATCCTTAGTTGGGAGAAGAGAAGAATGAGATGATTGAGCTACTGTCAGGAGTTTGAACAACTGTCATGGGAAAAGGAATTATATTTGCTCTCTTTGTCCCCAGAGGGCAGAACCAGAAACAATGGGTAGAAATTAAAAGAAGTCAAATTAGTCTTGCTATTAGGGAATAAAATGAAACCTTCCTAATAATAAAAGCTGAAAGAAATAGGCTATCTCAAGAGGTAATAGGTTTCCTCTACCTGAATATCTTCTAGCAAAGATTGAATGGCCATCTTTTTGACAAATTATAATAAAGATTCCTTTCAAATGTGGGTTGAATTTGATTACTTCTGGGTATTTAATTTTGTGATTTTATGATTCTTCAATTCTGTTATGATACATTTTGGATGACTTGTTTTATGACAAGTGTCAAGTTTTGTTTTTTTGTTTTGTTTTTAAGGTGTTTTTGCGAATATGTGGGTATCCCATCAGAGTAACTCTGAATCAAATACAATAGCTACTCAACAAATAATATTGTTGAATATTATTGGTGCATGAGGAAATTCTACCATATCACTTACTAATTCTAAAAATTATATATATATATATATGCATATATATATATATATCCTTCCATGTATCTGAACACATATGTGTGCTTATGCACAGCATGGAAATTAAATAGGATGCTATTCCAAGATATAAATGGAAATATTTGAGTTTTTTGAATGCTTTCTTTTGTATTATGCCTATATTTCACAAATGAGTTGAAGTCAATTGATTTATAATCTAATCTGAGTAGTGTTGAACTGTTGCTGAGTCTAAAAGAAACGACACACTGAGGCCTTCTTTTTACATTATGATTGCTCTGAAGATAGGTTCAATAAAGATTCAAGTGTGCTTTATACTCCCATGCTAGGCCACTGAGCATGGTTTAATTTATATAGCCTTCCACAGTCACCAGAGGGTTAAGTCTCATTTAGGTAAATTGCATAATTTTGTGTCAAAAGACAATGAAATCTGTTACATAAAAAGACATACCATTGCTATAGTAATTGGAAAGACATAGCTGTTTAACAGTCTAGAGAAATTAGAATAAGTAAAATGCATGACAGAGAAATGAATATGCATTGGGAACAATCCTTGATCCACATTTCAAATTGAAAATAAAAGCCTGGTTTCATAGGGCGAAGACCATAGAAAAAAGCTCTTAAAAGTAAAGGAATATAGATCAGATTGGCCCCTTCCATGTCGTTCATGGGTTGGCCATGCCCTCATGAGTATGTGCTGCAGGTGCAGTGAAAAGCTTTAAAGAGAGGATATAATGGAACAGGAAGACATATCAGCAAGAATCGCATTTATTCTGAGAGTGTATGATATTTTGTTTTGCAGGTGGTATTGAAAGTTAAAAAAAAAACCCTGCTGGTTATAGGAGAATTTAAGTCTTTCATTTTCTTAAAAAACAAAAACAACTAAACTAAAACATAAATGAAAGCATTCCTTGGTCATATGGATGCTATATAACCTCATTACTATAAACATAATCATAACAAGTCTCACAGATATCTCATTTGCACTTTCACATACCTATGAGGTTAGCAGCAAAAGTATGGTTATTCCCATTTTGCATATTGTGAGGCAAAGAGGTTACAACTTTTTCAGGGTCACAAAGCTGAGAAAGGGTAGAATCAGGATTTGAATTCAGTTTTCCTCTCTCCAGTGCTAGAATTTTTTCTACAATGTAGCAGGGGCCTCCCCTAACATTGTCTTGATAGGAGTCCTCTTTGCTCATTCTTCATGAGTACTGGGGCTTAATGAATTAGCATTAACTTTTTTTTTGTGTTCTACTATTTTGAAATACTTTTGTGTTCTAATAGTTTGGAACATTCAGTCTTCATAACCAAGGTGAGGCAAAAGGACAGCAATGTGGTATAGTGTATAAGGCACTGTTCTTGCAATCAAGAAGACCTGAATTCAAATCCCACCTCAGATACTTAATACCTGTGTGATCATGGGCAAGTCATGCAATGTAATTTCTTTCAGCCTCAATTTTATTATCTATAAAATGAAGATAATGATAGCCTCTACCTTCCTGCATTGTTGTGAGGATAAAATGAGATAGTATTTGTAAAGTATTTGGCAAACTTTCGAGCTCATTATGAATGATGTCCATAATCATTGTTATTATCCAACTATTTTCTATAACGTAGACAGTCATCCTTGCCTCTAAAACCAACTGAGGTTTGAATTATATAAATATTTGTTTCTATACTGTTCATCTCCTGCTCATAAGTTGATTAAGAAGGATATACACATATGCTTATATTAATATGATATATATTAAGAAGGATATATAAATTTAGTTTTATACTTACCCAAAATAGGCAGTGACCCATATGGTATACTTTGATAAGTGTAAAGTCCTATTGCCCAAACATATTTCTGTTGAAATTTCACTATTTATAGATATGTTCTTTTGGGTAATAAAAGCTACTATTTTAAAGTAAAATATCTCTTTGAGCTCTATTGTATCTATCAAGGGTAGTTACACTTTCTTAACATTTGAGTTCAGTTTGCTAAGAGAGTTTATCTTTGAAAAGGGTTGGCAAGGTAAAAGATGAATGAATTCTCATCATAGCATATCACTGAGAAAGGCTATCAGAATGGCATACTAGGGGTAAAGAAGAATGATGAAGGAGAGACAACCATCATGATCATCCTCTATCCTTCTTTCTCACAGTCTGTTGTTGCCAAGTCTTGCCAATTCTACCTCCATGGCATCTCTCACATTTTCATCCTTCTGTCCACTCACAAAGTCAGCATGCTACTTCCAGCCTTCACTAGTTCTTGTCTAGACTATTGCAATTGCCTTCAAATTGGACTTTAAGCTCTGACTCCAGGCTCTGTTTTCCAAATAATCTTCTTAATGCATATCACTCTTCTCTACAACTTTAGTAGATTCACTGCTATTGCTAGCATAAAATTAAAACTCAGCTTGACTTTCAAACACCATGAAAATATGGCTTTGTGCCACCTTTCCGGGCTTATTGTATCTTGTTCTTCTTTTTTCAATCTACATTCCAGTCAAATAAATCTGCATCTCTTCCCTAATCTTAGTATTCCATTTGCTACTTTTGTGCTTTCAAAAAGATGTTCCCCATCACTAGAATGCACTACCTCTCTCAATTGCATATATTTGAGCCCTAGATCCCATCAAGACTTGGATCTTGTGCCTGATCCCCACCTCCATTTATTAATGATCAATCTTTACTCCTTACATTATCCTACCTTTACCTCCATTAACATAGAAGCTCTCAAGATCAGGAATTGCTGTTTTGTTTTGCTTATCATTGTTTTGTCTTTATATTCTGAGGGTAAGAATAATGTTTTTTATATAGTAAAAACTTGATAAATGTTTCTGAATCAAATTTGGACCACAGTGCATTGGACCAAATAGGAACCAAAATTTGAAAATAAATTATTTAGGACAGACTAATAAAGTGAATGACAAAGAAAATCATCTACTAAACTTATTTTCAGCTCAGCACATCCTTCCTTAAGTGAAAGTGTACA
Source organism: Petaurus breviceps papuanus (assembly GCF_028583685.1). Lineage (NCBI taxonomy): Eukaryota > Metazoa > Chordata > Mammalia > Diprotodontia > Petauridae > Petaurus > Petaurus breviceps. Next base: position 13,921,584 of record NW_027187372.1, read on the forward strand.
GTCTCTCACAGATTCCCATGATGCTTTGAAAACTTACACTCTGTCAGAAAAAGAATTTCACTGGCTAAAATACTGGTCATTATTCTAGATTCCAACAATCAACCACATCTTGCTACTTTTTAGGTCTGTCTCTCATAGTTCAGGAACACTTGAGCTGAAAATCCAGCCCCTCAATCTTACTAGTTGTGTGACCCTGTATAAGTTATTTAATTTCCCCAAGTCTCAGGTTGCTCATATAAGGATAATAATAGCATCTGCCACTCAAATTTGTTGTGATAATAAAATGATATATTTGTAAAGGTTTTGCAAACCTTAAAGTGCTGTATAAATACCATCATCATCATCGTCATGTACTGTCCTAGGTATTTCTGGTGGGAGGGGACAGTTATAAAATGATACTACAAATATTATATTAGTAAAATAATATTAACATAGCATAATATGTAGCCAATATTATAATAATATTAATATAATATATTATATATTAGTCATGTGTACTTATAGCATTAATATATAAAATATGTATTCTTGATTATATATTATTTATTACTATATTAATAACTCAATTATTGTGAATATCTTGCTATATGCAATGTATTACATATTATTAATACATCATTAATATATAATACTCACATAAAGGGAAATTTGTTAACAATAGAAGAGGGCACAAAGGAAGCATAAGGTAGAGTGGGAAAGGGAAATATCTAAGGTGAAGGGCTGATATGAATGGATACAAGGGAGCAAGTGTTCTTCAAAGGGCCCTTGGTTTGTGCCACCTTTGACTAAGTCATAAGGGTTCTGAGTGGAGAAATCGTAAAGTCTTCCTACCCTTTCTAGAAGCAAAGGTTTTGATCATTTGAATACCATCTCCTGGCCAAGAGGTAGAAAGAGTGTGGGGGTACACACAATGGCCTCCTGGTGGTTCACAGAAGGGTTGGTGGAGTTTTGAAATGATTGATCACCAGTTCTATGGAAAGTCACCTTTTACTCAGTGTCCAGAACTGGCTATAAGCAAAGGTCAGATTTCTTTTGGGGCAGATTAATCAGTAGGCTATATAAGTTGAGAGAATTGAAAAAGTCAAGCCAATTTCATTCAACTGGGAGAAAAGTCTCATCAAAGATGGCATTTTCTTAGCTTGAGTTATCATGACAGTTACTTTAAGACTATTTCTCTCTTTCAGTGTCAACAGAGTCAACAAAAAATTTTCCTCATAAAATATATATATTTTATTATAGCATCAATATTGTGTTGTAGAATGATTGCTTTCAATTCATTCAGCCTCACCCCTAGTGGTTTGAGGGAGATTATCTTTTGTAAGGAACTGATGAAGCCTACAAACATTTATCTTTTACATTTTTTTAACCATTTCTCTGTTGTCACATAACTTTGTATATAGTAAAATTATCATCATTTTTCTATTTCCTTACATTGTGTGCTGAAAAGCTATCTGTTTACAAAATGATATCATTGCAACTTTTGATGTAAATTAGGTCATGGAAGAGTACAGGGAAATGAAATTGTCTACAAAGGATATTATTTAAAGTGGTTTCAGATTTATACCTTCTTTGACCTTCTTTGCTATATGTTTTTTAAGCAATAAGAAACTTTGAGAATGAAAATATTATGTTAGTTATGAATAGTGTACAATTTGTGACAGGAAACAAAATAGTTTCTCTTTGTATTGTGTATGATTCTTTATTTTTTTCCACATTTAAGCCCAGACTTGGTTTAGAACATTGAAAAATAACACTTTGCAATACTCAAATACTTCAAAGTTAAACTTTAAAATGATCTGCCAACCTTAGTCATATAACAGAGATCCCTGACCTTGTACTGAACAAGCTTTTATGAAATACTTATTGAATTGAATTGACATTGTAAAAGCAGGTCTATAGTATACAGTAGAATTAGAGATAAATAGCTCGCTTTTATGGTAACTCTTGTAGGTTACAAAGTGCTTTGTGAAGAGACCCTTACATGTGATGGAAAGAAAACTGACTTTTGAGTCAGCATTCAAGTTCTCTTGCTATTCATATGATTCAAATGGTTATACTTAAATGACCTTGAGCAAGTCATCTCATTTCTCAGTAACTCAAGTTTCCCCATCAGTAAAATGAGGCCATTGATTTTCATGATTCCTTCTAGTTTTAAATATATGATCTTTGACAGTAAGAGAATTATGATGTATATTATATCATTTATTCTTTGACTGGGACTTGGTACTGTTTGTGTGATTGTACACATACCTTTGGTAAGTTGACATTTTCCTGTTCCTTATATTAATATTCAGAAGTTATTTTAAAAAGTTATCTCTAGGGGGTGGCTAGCTGGTGCAGTGAATAGAACACCGGCCCTGGAGTCAGGAGGACCTGAGTTCAAATCCAGCCTCAGACACTTAACACAAAAACTAGCCATGTGACCTTGGGCACATCACAACCCCAAAATTGCCCTCAAAAAAGCAAAAAAAAATTTTAAAAGTTATCTCTGTTGTTACATCTTTCAAAGAATACTATATGATTTTGAAATATTCAAGGGAATAGTTTATTGGAGGAGAACAATGCTTTGTTCTTCTAATTTAAAGCTTTTTGAGATTGAAAAAACAATAAAGATGATAGGATCTCATATTTTCTGAATCTTTCAATCAATTTTGAATAAACACATATGGATTGTTATAGAATATCATTTGGTAAAGTTTGTCTGTTCCCTTTTCATACATTTATCAAGTTTACCTTCAATATGTATAGATTATTTTATTAAATATTTATAGAAATGGGAAAGTAGGCATATTGATCGGGAGATTTTTATATTTTCTCAATTGATTTTTTTCTTTTTTTGATAATAATTGATTTAATAATAATGTGTGTTATATGTTGACACTCTTTAAATTATACTGAGAATTAATCTTCCAATATTGCTTTAATTCTGTTGTAGTTGCTATATTTCCAAATTAGATCTACTCTGTGAATACTTCTAGACTGTTGTTATTCTCACTTATTTTATTAATACCATTTCTACTTTATGATTTTGCATATCAGCAACTTTGATTTTAACTCTCAAATGTGGTAGGCCCACTGGATAGTATGAAGAAAAAAATATTTGCTATAAAAATCTCTATAGATCTTTTCCAATTTTATCTCCCCATAATTTCTTTTATTTTTATACATTAATCTCCTCAGAATGATATTGATTACAACAATCAGAAAATTTTAAACAAACTACTTTTTTTTTTTACTATTTATGAGGTAAGATTCATAATCTTCTAGCACCCTCTTCATTAGTATTTGACAAATGTGGTTATAATTTAAGTCAATGCTGCTTTCGGTCACCATATACTTCTGGTTGTCAGAGAAATCCAGAATCCATTAGATTTATCTGAAAGTTTACAAGCACTTTTAGTCTTTTCATAGGATGATTAATTTACATTAGTTAAACAGTTTTAGAAATGATGAAAATTGGTGGCGTACAAGCAGGGTGCCTAGGTGTACAAGCCAGAGAATGAGGGGGCAAGGCAGCAAGTTGTTCTACCACCCACAAGGACCATTCCCAGGCTTATCACCTCAGGACTGAGATCTGTTGGAGCTGGGTAAAAGATAAATGCATGGCCTGTGGCAGTGGCAGCAGCTACTCCTGAGATGTTCAGCTCACAAACTGGAAATTTAAAAAGCACCCCTCTGAACTTCCAGGGACTAGGATCGCAGAGTGAATCCCAGCTGCTCCAATCCACCCCCCCCCCCAACTCTAAAAACATAGAAATTATTGCCCCAGAGCAAAATTTTAAAATAGTGAAGGCTTGGGCATCTTAGAGGAAGGGCATGGCTAAAGCCCTACCTCAAAATGGGTAAAAACAGATTCCAAAGAGAAAGACTCTAGAATCCTATTATTGTGAGTGGGAGGAACCAAATTCAGAAGGGGATAATATTGATTACACACCCACAGCTGAAGACTTAACAGGGAATATGAACTGGTCTCAAGCACAGAAAACATTCTTAGAAGAGCTCAAGAAGGACTTTGAAAACCAAATTAGACAGGCCTCAGACACTTCACATAAAAACTAGCCTTGTGACCTTGGGCAAGTCACTTAACCCCAATTGCCCTCCAAAAAGCAAAAAAAAATAGCCCTTGAAATCTCAATTGATTTAAAATAATTTGGGGCAGGTAGGTGGCACAGTGAATAGAGCACTGGTCATGGAGTCAGGAGGACCTGAGTTCAAATCTGGCCTCAGACACTTAACACTTACTAGCCATGTGACTTTGGACAAGTCACAACCCCAATTGCCCCTCCAAAAAGCAAAAAAAAAAAAAAATTACAGAGGTAGAAGATAAAATGAATAATTCTTTTAAAATCAAAATTATGAAATTAGAAAAACATTACAATGAAGAAAACAGCTCCTTAAAAAGAAAAATGTGTGAAATGGAAATAAAAAAACATATGGAAAAGGAGCTTCAAAAACTGAGGAAAATAATTTGCTAAAAATTAGCATTAACCAAATTGAAGCTAATGACTCTATGAGGCACCAAGAATCAGTCAAACAAAACATCAAGAATGAAAAATTAGAAAAAGAGGTAAAATATCTCAAGGGAAAAATAACTAACCTGGAAAACGGATAATCTAAGAATTATTAGTCTACCAGAAAATCATGAGGGAAAAAGAGCCTGCACAACATCTAACAAGAGCTCATCAAGGAAAACTGCCCTGAGATCCAAGAATCAGAGGGTAAAATAGAAATGAAGAGAATCCACAGGACAGCTCCTGAAAGGGATCCCAAACTGAAAATTCTGTGAAATGTTGTAGCCAAATTCCAGGACTATCAGGTAAAGGAGAAAATACTGCAAGCAGCCAGAAAGAAACAATTCAAATATCGCAGAACTACAATAAGGATAGCATAGGATCTGGCAGCTTCTACATTAAAAGATTGGAGGGACTGGAATATGATATTTCACAAGGCAAAAGAGCTATGGTTACAACCAAGGATCAGCTATCCAGAGAAACTGAGCATAATCTTTCAGACAAGGAGATGGTCATTCAATGATATAAGGGACTTCCAGACATTCCTGATGAAAAAAGCCAGAGTTCAATGAAAAATTCAATCTCCATTGACAAGACTCAAGAGAGACATAGAAAGGTAAATAAGAAAACACACACACACACACACACACACACATACACACACACAGCTTGTTATTTAATAAGAGAAGACTGTTTACATCCCTATATGGGAAGCTGATACCTGGTAATATTGAGAATTGTATACTTATCGTGACATTTAAAAGATATATATAGATAAATAGAGGGGGTGGGCACAAACTAAACAAAATGATGATAAAAAACCTTATTAAGGGGTGCAAAGGGACCACAATGGAAGAAGAGGAAATAACAAAGCAGAAAAGGGTAAATTATACCACACAAAGAGGCATAAAAACATATTATAGTAGAGGGGAAGAAGGGAGGGAAATGAATATTATAGAATTTTGCCCTCATTGGTCCTGGTTTTTAAGGGAATAACATAATCAGTTAAATATAGTACTCTATCAAGAAGAGACCTATCATAATAGAGGGAAAGAGGCAGGGGAGAGAAACATTGCATGAGATCTATTCTTGTCAATCTTGGTTCAAGGAAGAAATAACATACTACATTAAGCATAAAAATCTATCGTAATTTGGAATGAATCATATGGTATACCATTGTGCTATAAGAAATATTGAAAGAGGGGCGGCCAGGTAGCACAGCGAGTAAGAACATCGGCCCCAGTGTCGGGATGACCTGGGGATCGAATCCGGGCTCAGACACTTAGCATCCACCCAGAAACACCTGGCCGTGTAACCTTGAGCAAGTTACTTAACCCCAATTGCTTAAAAAAAAGAAAAAGAAATGTTGAAAGAACTGGTTTCAGAAAACTCTAAGCAAATGTGAATTAATGCATAGTGAAATAAGCAAAACCAAGAGAACAATTTGTATGATAACAGTATTATAAAGAGAAACAACTTTGAAAGACTTGGTCATAAATCAGTATAACTGATCAACCATGATTCCAGAAAGACTTATGATGAAACATGCTACCTACTTGCTGATAAGAAAGTTGAAGGACTCAGAGTAAAGAATGGGGGATATTTTGAGATATGACCAATTTGGGAATTTATTTTGCTTAACTATTCATGGGTTTTCTTCCCTGCACCCTCCATTTCAATCAGGATAAGTGGGAGGAAGGCATGAGAAAGTAAAGGTAGATTTATGCTGACTGAATTTTTTTTTTACATAAAACTAGAATAATGAAGTTCCATTCTTTATTCTCCCCTTTACTCCATAACTCACAGCAGTGTCTAACACATAGCAGGTACTCAGTCTTTAATGGGTATGTGAATCACATTACACTTTAGAAGCATTTATATTACAACAAATATAAATACACATCCATGTTTAACGAAAATATCATTATGGGCTTGTTATTACATTAGGAATTGCATCATGGTAACAATTATTAAATGTTAGAAAGATACAAAATAATTCTATCATATCAATGTCTGGTATGGGAAATAGTAAGTATGAATACTCATATATTTTTCATTTGTTTTCCTTGCTACATAATTTTCATTAATTCCTGTGTTTGGGGATTAAATTGCAATGGGTAAAGAAGTTACTGTTTGGAGTTATGAAGCTATTGGAGACTGCAATCAGCTGTTAAATTTCAGAGAAGCAGCCTGAGAACTGTGGTTTGAATTGTCTGAAGTAACTCTTTATACCACTACAAAGATCTATATTAGGGTGAAAATGAGAGAAAGAGTATATCCTATGAGTTTTCAAATTACACAAGGAGGGCAAAGGATACAATCGTGTTGTAAAACTGTAGTTCCATCATTACATATGAGGTGATTTTGAAAAGTGCATTAAAGTGGGGGCTATTGTCTATAAGTGGAAGGAACAGGCATCACTCCCTCTGGAGAGAAAAGTGAATTTTCTTTCTCCTGATGAATGGGACTACAGAGTGCTACACTATTGAAAGAGAGCTAAGCTGTAGAGACACTTCTGTCTCTGATCTACTTTCCTTGCCCATTTCTATCATTTCTCCCAAAGGGTAGAGTTATTTTCTTCGCCAAACCCTGCAAATATCCATACCTTACTAGAAAAATATTTATGGTCAACCAAAAATGTGCTAATATTACTTAAAATTCTTCATTTTTAATAGGTTTTCTTATTTGAAATCTTATAGCAATGTTCAGACCTGTCGTATTAATGATGTTTTATGATATAAACTTCCAGGCCATATTATAAGAATATAAATTAAAGGGGTGGCTAGGTGGCACAGTGAATATAGTACCAGCCCTTGAGTCAGGAGGATCTGAGTTCAAATCTGGCCTAGATGCAACACAAAAACTAGCTGTGTGACCTTGGGCAAGTCACTTAACCCAAATTGCCCTACCTTCCCCCCTCCAAAAAAAAAGAATATAAACTAAATTTATACAAATTGTCTGGTAGACTCTGCTTATTCTCATTTTTCTTTTTCTTCCTTTTATGGTTTAGAGATGTTTTATGAAAGTGTATATTTGACTCAAAGGAAACATACTTTCCATATGCATATAAATAATAGTGGACATTTATACATCAGTTAACTGCTACAAAGTGTTTCCCTCACATCAGGCCTGTCATGTAAGCAATTAAGTTACTATGATCTCCATTTTACACATGAAGTGTAGTTAGATGAATTGCCCAAGGTCGCATAGTAAATTAAAGATCTAGAAATTGGACCTGTGTTCTGGCACTGAATTCAATGTTCTTTCTACTATACCATCCCTGCCCCTCTGAAATCTTTAATTTAGAAATTATCTGTGTTCCAAATGTTCATTTGTAATTCAGTTATTTGAAACCCAAAACAGATTTTCTCATTAAACAAGTAAAAGTTGAAAATAGGTTAAGTTTCTTGGGCTAGTACATAAAAACACATTTGATCATTATGCAGATTAAAATCTCGAGTATTTCAGCTATGCTATTGTCTTAGATGTATTATAAATTAAATAGCCTTTTTGTGAGTTGTGCTGGGAATGTAATCAGCATTTATAATAATGTTCCTTTGGAGAAATGAATTAAATGACAGGAAGGGAATATGGAAGTTCAGGAAAGTCTCAGATCCTAAATTATAGTCACACTAGCCACCTGGTATGTGAGAAGGGCAATTATTGGCTCCAGGAGCACTTCTTACTGCCTGTTGGTGCAGAGTTAAAGCTTCCTGCACCTACCTTGATGCAGACTACCAGTTTCTCTCAACAAATGTATGTAAATTACATGTACTGAATTTGCAGAATAACAGAAGCTCAGATTTGGGAAGAACTTCTCCAACCCATAGCTGAACAGAACATTTTATCTTCCCCCAACAATTAGCAGAGTGCCCTATCTACTCTGCGGCAGCTGTGTAGCATAATGGAAAGAAGTCTGAAGTCTAGATGACTCCTCTTCCTGAGTTTAAATCCAGCCTCAGTCTCTTACTAACTGTGTGACCCTGCGGAAGTCATTTAACCCTGTTTGCCTCAGTTTCCTCATCTGTAAAATGAGCTTGAGAAGGAAATAGCAAACTACTCCAGTATCTCTGCCAAGAAAATCCCAAATGGGGTCATGGAGAGTCAGACACAACTGAAATGACTGGACAACAGTAACACCTACATCTTCTAGGTTTTTAATAAATGGATGTTGACTTGATTTGATGTAGTGGGATCTCCATGTATGAGAGGTAATTGAATTCTATCAGGGAACCCAGTGATGATTTGATCTGTAACTATAGTAGAAAGGAACTTGTTCACTCAGTAAATGAAAAGCTCAATGTGTATTTTTGAAAATAATGAGTTGTGCTTTATAGAAATGAGCATTTAAGATTGCAGAACACTTTTTTTTTTAATTTCATATATGCAGGAGGTAGCACATGTGAAACACCAAAACAGGCATTATTCTGAGAGGCAAGGCAAGACCTTAAATCTCTAATCCCTCCCCACCCCTTCCCCCATCCTTCCCTACCCATCCCAAGCCCCATCTTTTCTATTACTCTAGAGGACCATATAAATCCCCTAGTCCCTTAGGTTTACAATTTTGTGATTTTCCTGGATTCCTCACTATCTCTCATCCTCCATGTCCAAGCTACTGCCAAGGGCTGTCTATTTAATCCTTGTAGCATCTCTCCCATAAAACCCCTTCTCTCCTCTGATATTGCCACCACTCTAGTGTAACCCCTCATCACTTTATACCTTGATTGTTGTAATAGCCAGCTGGGGGTCTGCCTACCTCAAGTCTTCTCACTCCAATTCATCCTCCATTCACCCATTAAAACACATGTCCTTCCCCCATTCAATAAACTACATTGGCATTCCTGCTGTCTCCAGGAACAAAAGTTCTGTTCAGCTATGGGTTGTAGAAGTTCTTTCCAAATCTGGGCTTCTGTTTTTCCTCAAGTTTATCAAATGTAATTTACATACATTTGTTCATAGGAGAGCATCTTTTGCCTCTGTTCTTACCTAGTCTTTAATTACAATAACCACTCAGAGGGATATGACCCAAGGACAAATCTCTTTTCCGGAACTACTTCACCATATCTCAGCCAGTCCAGATCTCTCCTTATAAAACACTCCTCTGACTTCTCATATGATTACTTCATACCATGTAATTCTGGTACATTCACTAATTATCCTAAAACATTCTAATCATACTCTCTCTGCATCAAAGCTAATTTCAATCCTTTTTAGCTGTGTGTTGTATATAAGGTCATAATGTCAAGAAGTGAATAGGATTTTGCTGGACAACTGCATCCAGAAAGTCATGTCTCCTCTCTGAAATAACCACTATACCTTTGATTTACCTTTCCTTCCTCCATTACCTATAATTCCAACCTAAATGGTTCCATCTTTGTCCCTTGTATACCCTTGCCTATGGCCTGTCTCCCCTTTCAACTCCTTAAGGCCAAGGGCTAGACTGGGGTGTGGGCCACCCTCTTTCTTAGAAAGATTGTACCTATGATGAGTTAATCCTCTACAACAGTAGTATTCAACTCAAATAAAAATAGTGACCACTAATCCATACACAAATCCCAGTGGGTCACATCTTGCCTTAGTTTAAAATACACACATATGTACATACATACATATGTATGAACACACACACATACATATGTCTGTGTATGTACTTGTTTTATTTCATTTTAATTTATTTTGTTAAATATTTCCCAATTACATTTTTAAAATCTGGTTCTACCCTTATTTAGAAGTGTTGCTGACCCCATGCTTCCATGCCACATTTGACAAATTTGCTTCACACCACATACCACCCACATTCTTCTACAGAAAGGATTTTCTCTGAGGTAAAAAAAAATGCCTATTGTAGACCTGATTATACACCTCCAGCCTTACCAATTTCCAAAGCCTCTAAATATGCCCAGAGAATTATAATCACTACTGTCCTCTTCTGTTTCTACAGGGGTGGCCACTGTCAAATGGATATTCTTTTTAATGGATTGTATATGTTATTCAGGGAGAACTAGTACCTCTGACGAGAGGGCTTGCTGAGCCCTTTTCAGGACTACACACTCACCTTTGATGTTCACCTGTCACCCAACTCTAACCTGTGACTCCGAGATGCTGTATCATTCATAATAGTCACACTCTGGTAAAAGCCATTTCAGCAGACAGGCTAAACTAGATTGAGGGTAGCTAATAGGCCTCAAATCTGAGTTAGGGGCAATGCTTACCCCAAGAATGTGAAAACTTCTCCCAGCAGAATGGGCAGATGAGAACAATTTATTCCAATGGGCCATGGAAGTAGCATTGTGGAGGACTTAGAGTTTAGTCAGACATTGAAGATGCCAAGGTTGTCCACTGCATCCCAGACCATCACCAGCCATTTTGACGTTTTTCTTACCATGGGACTTTGATGACTCTGAAATAGAGTGAGGCTGATGACTTTGCCAACTCTGCCTCACTTAAATGCAACTCACTGACAAGTTAAGATGTCATGTCATGATGTTACTGATCTTCTTTGAAAATGAAAGATGAACAGCAACAACAATTCCTTTCAGTAGAAAGACAGGAACAGCCTCTGAATGTGCTCTTTGGTACAGAGATAGATGGGTATACTGAATAGAATACTGGACTTGACTTGGAATTCTGCTTCAGATATTAGTGGCTATGATCCTCAGCAAACTCTACTGTATCTCTGTCATTTTCCTCATCTGAAAAATGAGAGTAATAATAATAGCACCTATCTCAGCTGGTTATAATAAGGGTCAATTGAGATAATGTATGTAACATTGGTTTCATGCCTGTAACATTTGAATAATACTCTCCTCACTGCTGGAGAATGATGGCTGTGTCCTGCATGTTTATATGAGGGATAAATTTGGAATAAGAATTTGGGGTTAAAAGAGACTTTCATTTACATTTTGAGAGAAGACACCTATGGTTCCAGACTCTTTTCAGGGAGATGCTCATTAAAAGAAAGAACAGTTTTTGGAGGGCAGATGATAGGGGAGAAAACTGGATCATCACCACATCCTTGGTTTCTTACCCTAGAAGACTTCAGACACCTTGGGAAAGATGAGGGTCTCTCTTATAACAGAGCTGAGTTATCTAACTCCAAGGGGGAAAACTCATTCACTCCATTTTTTTTCTGGTATAATCTGAACTGTGTATAATCTAAAATGTGTATATATATATATATATATATATATATATATATATACACATTTGTATGTATGTACACATAGATGTGTGTGTGAGAGAGAATATATATGTATATGTGTGTGTGTGTGTGTGTGTGTGTGTACACAGACACAATATACCTAGAAGGAAAAGAAAGTTTATATTATAAGAAGCAAAATAATCTCGTACCTAAATTTGCCTGCTGTTCAGGAAAATCTAAGCAAGGAGCCATAGGACGAGACAGGTGATCATTTTAACTGAGAGACAAAACTGGACAGATCATGTGTCACTAGATTCTTTCATCAGTTCAGAAAGTAATCAGAGTAAGGGTATTTTTACTAGAAAAACAAGAGCAAGAACTGTAAGTTTAGAGTAAACTGCCTTGAGAGTTTTGAATAGCAAATTAAGATCCAATGGGAGTTAGAGATTAGAGAAAGTTATAAGGGTAAGTCCATTAGAGAAGTGCTGGACAGATTTGGTTTTATTGTGTATTTACTAGAGAGGTGAGCTTTCTGAATGTTTATATTGCATTACTAAATAGACACATCTAGTTGTTTCAGTAAGCTGATTATGTTGCTATTTACAACTACCGGAAAGCTCATGCTAATCTCTTATCTCAGTCCAACACAACAACATTTTACTACTCATAACCACTTAGATGGAACACAACTGTCATCCTGCATCAATGTCTAGAGGCAGCAAGGCTAAATTGTAGGGGTAACACTTAATAGGTACATTCTTCACTTAAATGTAAAGATTTCACTAAACAAAGGCCTTATCTTTTTGACTGGTTTTCAAGGTATACTTCTAATTTTTGAATATTATGTAATGAAGTGCTGGATAATCACTCTCTCCATGGTGTCCCTTAGTCCTAATGTCAGAAGCAATATTAGACTAAATGTACAGTTGTATACCAAAACACAGGATCTCAGAGTTAGAAGGGACCTTGAAGATCACAAACAGGAAATATTTCCCTAATATCTCTTGCAAGGGGTTATAAAGTCTTTACTCTCAGGTCTCTAATAATTAATATTCCCTATCTCCTCACATAATCCATTTATCTTTTGAAGATTTCCCATTATAAGGAATTGTTCCATGACATTAAGACTAATTCTGACTCTCTGAAATTTCTATCAGGTGGTCCTAGTTCAACCCTCAGGGACCAAGTAGAACAATAATCTCCCCTCTGTCCATTCTAAAGGACAACCTGTTAAATCCTTAAAGTCTGCTACCATGTCCTTCCTAAAACTCATCTTCTCTTAAGACAAATATTCCCTGGGGTGGCTAGGTGGGAAAGTGAGTAGAGCACAGGCCCTGGAGTCAGGAGGACCTGAGTTCAAATCCGGCCTCAGACACTTAACACAAAAACTAGCCATGTGACCTTGGGCAAGTCACTTAACCCCAGTTGCACTCCAAAAAAAAGGAAAAAAAAGACAAATATTACCAGTCCCTTCAAACAATCCCCATATAAATTAGTAGATTAGTTCTTTGAGGACAGTGACTACCTCATTTTTATATTTGTATCACCAGATGCTATCCCTGAAACATTTTAGGCACTTGATAAATGCTTTTTGATTGATTGATATAGCATAGTTTGAGATCCTCTCACCTTCCTAGGTTAACATTCTCTTGACGTGCTCCAATTCACCACTGTTTTTCCTAAATTGGGGCACCTAGAAGTAAATATGACACTCCAGATGTGGTCTGACCAGATTAAAGACCAGGTCAGTTTCAGAAGGAAAAAAAGAAACAAGAATTTATTAAATACTACTATGTGCAAGGATTTTTGGTAAGTACTTTACAAATATTACTTCATTTAATAAATACAACTGTTTGATATAAGTGCCATTATTTTATTTCCATTTTTACAGTTGATGAAATTGAGACAGAAAGAGGTTAAGTGAACCATAGTCACCCATAGTAGTTGAGACTGGATTTGAACTCAGATCTTCCTGACTCCAGACCTAGTGTTCTATCTATAGTATAACTTAAGAACTGAGGATCCATAGAGAAAAACAAAAGTCTCTGATAATGTATGCTTCTCTTAATCAAACCTAAGATCACATTAGAATGTTTGGCCTAACATTATAGACCAGTGTAGAATTTCTGAGCATACATGAATGAATGTTCACTTAGTAAGTACTTATAATATGCTAGACATTGTATTAAGTACTAGGGATTTAAAAAAACAAAACAGGGGGTGGAGCCAAGATGGCGGAGTAGAAGCATGACCTTCCCCCGGCTCCGGCTTCCACCTTCCCCAATCCATGTAAAAAGGGGACTCTAAACAAACTTTGGAGATGCAGAACCCACAAAATGACACAGAGAAGCTAGCCTCCCTCTGGGGACAGCCCGGCAGGCAGGCAGGAATACAGCACAGCACTCTGGGAGTCAAGCCCAGCCCCACATCTAGGCTTTAGCCCCAGGGCAGGCCTGACTGGCACTGGCCAGAGTGACTCTAGAACAGCAGCAGCTGTGGCAGTTTCCAAATTTATCAACACATAGATGAGAAGGACAAGGTGAGAGGCCAGTGCAGTCTGGACTTTAGGACCCAGTAAGGGGGTGTGCGTGGCTTTTGCCCCCCGGGGCAAGAAGCCGCTGAGACACCAGCACAGCCTGCCAGCGCCACATGAAGGCTTCAGCTCCTGGCCTGCAGAGTGTAGGGGGACCAAAGACCAGTCTGAGGGGTAATTGCTCTTGCTTTAACCTGCTTGGATCTGGATTACACTCTAGGGTGGAGGTCCTGGGGTGTGTGTCCAGCTTGCCAGAGCGTGTGAGACCTCAGAGAGGGCACCCATCTAATACCTCCCGCAGCTGAGAAAACCCCAGCATTTGGTACGAAAGCTCCCCTCTCTGGTGGAAGAGTCCTACTGTGGCAAAAAGCCCAAAAGTCAAATAATTGAGTGGCAAAATGAGCAGGCAAAAGAAACAAAGCAGACAGAAGATTCCAACATTACACTCCTATTTTGGGGACAAGAAGGAGCAAGGCATGGAGCAGGAGGAAAACAGTGAAGTCAGAACTCCTGCACCAAAAGCTTCAAAGGAAAATACGAGCTGGTTACAGGCCATAGAGGACTTTAAGAAGCAGATAAGAGAAGTGGAGGAAAAATTGGGAAGAGAAATGAGAATGATGCAAGAAAATTATGAAATGAGAGTCAACAACCTGACTGAGGAAAATAATACCTTAAAAAACAGACTGACTCAAATAGCAAAGGAGGCTCAAAAAGGCAATGAGGAGAAGAATGCCTTAAAAAGTTGAATTTGCCAGATGGAAACAGAATCTCAAAAGGTCACTGAGAAGAATCATTACTTCAGAATTAGATTGGAGCAAATGGAAGCTAATGACTTTATGAGAAATCAAGGTGCTGCTAAACAGATCCAAACAAATGAAAGAATAGAAAGCAATGTGAAATATCTCATGGGAAAAACCACTGACCTGGAAAATAGATCCAGGAGATATAATTTAAAAATTATTGCACTACCCGAAAGCCATGACCAAAGTAAGAACCTAGAAATCATCCTCCAAGAAATTCTCAAAGAAAACTGCCCAGATGTTTTAGAACCAGAGGGCAAAATAGAAGTTGAAAGAATCCACTGATCACCTCCTGAAAAAGATCCCAAAAAGAAAACTCCTAGGAATATTATAGCCAAGTTCCAGAATTCCCAGATTAAGGAGAGAATATTACAAGCAGCCAGAAAGAAACAATTTGAATATTGTGAAAACACAATCAGGATAACCCAGGATCTGGTAGCTTCTACCCTGAGGGATCGAAGGGCTTGGAATGTAATATTCTGGAGTTCAAGGGAGCTGGGATTAAAGCCAAGAGTCACCTACCCAGCAAAACTGAGTATCATGTTTCAGAGGAAAATATGGTCATTCAGTGGAATAGAGGACTTTCAAGCATTCTTGCTGAAAAAACTAGAGTTGAACAGAAAATTTGACATTCAGATACAAGAAGCATGAGAAGGTAAACAGGGAAAAGAAATCATAAGGAACTTATCAAAGTTGAACTATTAACATTCCTATATGGAAAAACAATAATTGTAACTGATGAAACTTTTCTCAGTAGTTGAAGGGAATAGAAATATATATATATATATATATATGCATATATATATGTCTATACATGAGGGTATATGGGCATTACATATATGAATGTGTGTATATATGTTTACAGGTATACATAGATAGAGGGCACAGGACCAATTTAACACGAAGGGATGATACTTAAGAGGTGAAATTAAGAGGTGAGAGGAATATGAGAGGAGATGGGGAGAAACAGATTGGGGTAAACTATCTCATACAGAAGAGGCAAGGGAAAATGGTTACAACAGAGGGGAAGAATAGGAAAGCAAAAGGGAGTGGGTGGAGAGTGGAGTGGGTGGGAGGTGGGATGGGAGGGAGGGAAGTGTAGTCAGTCTTTTACAATATATCTACTATGTTGTTGTTTTGCATTAGCCACACATGTACAACCTATACTGGACTGCTTGTATTCCCACTGGGAGTGGGTGATGGGGAAGGAAGGGAATGAATCTGGCATTGAAAGTTTTAAAATCAAATATTCAAATATATATTTACATATATATATGTGTGTGTGTGTGTATATATATATATATATATACTATTATTAATACCATCTTACATGTAATTGGGAAATAAGATATGCAGGCACTGAGGCATAGAGATCCACTGGAAAAGTCGAAAGGGGTATGGGAGAAAATATGGGAGAGAGCAGATTGAAGGAGGGGATATCCTGTGAGACTGCTGTTTTGGGGCAGTGGGTAGGGGAAAAGTGGGGAGAAAATTTGTAACTCAAAATTTGGTGGAAACAAATGATGTAAATCAGAAGTTAATAAAGCATTTTTAAGTAAAAAAAAAAGCAAAACAAAACACCCAAATGACATAGTATTTACCTTCTGGGAGCTTATATTCAAATGGAGACAAAGGATACAAGGAAATCATGGCCAGGGAAGGGAGCTTTGACATACCTTTTATAGAAGCAATGATAATATTTTATAATGGTGATCTGAATAAGAGGACGAGAGTGGTGGGGGGCTTGGAAGAAGGAGAAAGCATAATGAGACATGACTAATAGGAAGAAAGACAGAGGAGGGTATCTGGTTGAGATGGTGGTATAATATTGTCTGGAACAGACATTATATTGTTGATAATGTGAATTTGCACATACTGCATCACCAGTCAAGATATCTGAGAATCAGATTGGGGGCTGCAAATCTGAGTGCAAAAGCAGCAGGTCCAACAGCAAGATGGCCAGAATGTAAGAGTTAAATGGGATGTGAAACATTCCATTAAGATATATTTTTGAGTAAGTAAATTTCTTAAATCCAACAGAACAGTATTTCATCAATTATTTTTAAGATATAACAGCCTCTCAGTGTTGGTATACCTACCATTTCCTGAAGCAACCCATTTCATAGTGGGAGAAGTCTAATGATCAGGAAATTTTTCATCACATCAAGTTTCAATCTTCTTCTCTGCAATTTCTGCACATTGATGCAGGGTCCAAGAAGAATAAGTATAATTTTCAGATGGTAGTCCTTTCACATGTTAAATGGAACCTTGCAGTTGATTATGGTGTAAGCTGGCCCCCAATGAATGGAGCCTTTGATAACATGAGGGATAAATCCTACGCTTGAGGTTTGAACGCTACAACAGCAACAACAACAACACTCCTTTTTTAGAAAAGATGATTTTCTATCTCAGAATATTCTCATCATAAAATCAAAATTATCAGACTACTAGGATCCTAGACTTCAGGCAAACAAGAGATAAAAGAAAGCCTTCATAAAGAAAATGGCCAGTTGGTTAGTATTGATCAACAAGAAAGAAAGAAAGACGGAAAGAAAGACAAGACAGAAAGAAAGAAAGAAAGAAAGAAAGAAAGAAAGAAAGAAAGAAAGA
>NW_027187372.1:13939188-14042748 GCF_028583685.1 Petaurus breviceps papuanus
AGAAAGAAAGAAAGAAAGAAAGAAAGAAAGAAAGAAAGAAAGAAAGAGAAAGAAAGAGACAGACAGAAAGAAAGAAAAAGGAAGGAAGGAAGATGAATAGAATGAATGAAACCTCTGCTACAAAGTTTGATAAAAAATAATCTGACACAATTGCTCTTCTCAGAAAGCTTACAGTTATTTTTAATCTTCAGGTGACTTGCTACTCCCTCCTTCTACAAACAAAATTTATCTTACTGACCACATAATTATCTGAACCTTGTTGATCTGTAGTGTCAAACATAAATAGAAAAGAGGGCCATCAACCCACATATAAGGATTCCTGTGAGCTGCATGTAGACTTAGATTTAAAATATATCATTTTTGTTTTATTTTATTTTGTTAAATATTTCTCAATTACATTTTATCCTGGTTCAGGACACACTTGGGCTGTTGTGTGTGATAATTCTAAGATAGATCACATTGCCCTATCTTGGTGAACAACTAAATCCTTCCTCATCCTTCCCATGTTCCCATGTTCATACCCTATCTTCTTAGCTAATACTCACCCAGCATAGATCTATGAATACTGAATCAAACCGTAGGATTTTTTCACATGTATGGTTTTCTAATTTTTTCCCTCATCCTGCAATATTGTGGTTTGTTTTTTGAGCCCAACAGAGAACTTTAAATTATTCTCTAACAAATTATATGATCTTAATTTCTATCTACTTTACTACTCCCTTAAGATGTTTATAGATTATAGTTTCTATCTTCTCCCGGTGTTCGATATCTCCTGATGTATTCAATATCTCCCATAGCAGGATATTTGAAAATTTATATGAATAAAATCAAATCTTCCATACAAATCATTCAAAATACAAACTTGTTCAAGATTTTAAAACATCTTCGTACCAAGAACATAGTTCATAGAAGTAATCTATTCACTTCCAAACCATTTCTAAATCTATCGAACTCTCCTAGAATTTATTCCTCATCTCTTCTTTATGGTACTTTGGAGATCATAAGAAACTTTATCAAGTACCCCCACTAAATTCACTAAGTTCATGTTATCGCCCTAATCTACAAATATATAAATACTACCAAATAAGTAAATGAGACTATTCTGAGAAGGAAAGTTTTTTTTTTAATGAAATCATGATGGTTTTTAATGGCCATTTCCTTCTTTCCTCTATTTTCACAAATTTTCCATTAAAAATTCCTTTCTACATTTTTGAAAAAATATCACTATGGAAGACTATGCTGAAAAATGTTGAAAGTGTTTCAATATGTTAAAAGAAAATTCCATTGTTTCCTTTTGAAAATAAGGGCAGTTGTTTTGTCTCATTCCATGATACCTCCCATATTTACCACAATTCCCCAAAGATCACTAGCAGTGTTTTAGCAATTATACCCTCAAGTTCTTTCAGGGTCCTGGGATATCATTCATGTAGGAGACTTGACTGAAACTCATTGAGGGCAGCCACTTCTTTTCCTATCCCCTTTATATTGATTTACATTTTTCCTCTGAACCACTGTTGTTCTATCCATTCTAGTATGAATATTGTTCCTCTTGCTAAAAACAAAAACAGAAGCAAAGCAGGATTGAGGCATTCCTTAATTCTTTCCACCCTTAATTACTATGTTTCTCCCCACACCAAGATGGGCTTCTATTACTTCTTTGAACTTCCTACTATATTCAACATAGCCTTTTAAAAAGCTAATCCTCTATTTTCTTTAATATGTATTAGAAACATCAGCTTATAAAGGGTTTTACTTTTCTTAGTACTATTCATATAGGAATTTGCCACTCTTACTTGTCAACCCTTTAAAATGTATTTGGTAATGATTTTTGTGTGACTGTTACCTATGTAAGCATTGGAGATACAAAGAAACATAAAAACAGTCCCTGTCATCAAGTAACTCATATTCTAATGGAGAAAACAATGAAATAGAACATACATAACTATATGTGTATGTTTTGTGTGTGAGAGAGAGATACAGAAAAGAAGAATAAAAAGGAGGAGGAAAAGAAGAAGGAGGAAAAGGGGGAGGAAGAAGAAGAAGAAAGGAAGAAAAAGAAAGAGAAAGAAAGAAGAGGGAAGGTAGAGAAATTGATAGCTGATTGGGCTTCTTTGCATTGTCCAAAGGCAGCCTATTGAGTTTTGCTTTTCTCAGACTTAAAGGACACTGATATACAAATTAAAACTAACGTTTTCTCTTTAAATTAAATTTTATGCTTATTTTTAATTTATATCATTCATTTCAACAGCATTTTAAGTTATAAATTTTCTCCCTGTCTTTTCCCTACCCACCACCCCAAAACAGTAATCGCACTGCAGACTCCCTCCCCCAATCTGCTCTTTCCTATATCCTCCCCCATTCCCCCTCTGACTTTCAAGTAGGGCAAGGTGGATCTGTATACCCCAGTGCCTGTATATCTTATTTCCCAGTTGCATGTAAAAAATAATATTTTTTTTAAAATATTTGATTTTAAAACTTTGAATTCCAGATTCTTTCCCTTCCTCCCTCCTCACCCACCCTTACTGGGAAGATAAGCAGTTCAATATAGGTTGTACATGTGTAACTATGCAAAACATTTCCTTGTGGATATAATATGAAAGACTGACTCTATTTCCCTCCATTCTATCCTGCTCCCCCTTGTTCTATTCTCTAAATTGACCCTGTCTGTTTTCAAAAGTGTGTGCTTCCAACTTCCCTCCCCCCCAACCTCTCCTCCCTTCCATCATCCTCCCTCTCATCCCCTTCCCCCTACTCTCCTGTAGGGCAAGATATCCTATTTAGTGTATATATCATTCCCTCCCCAAGCCAAATTCAATGACAGTAAGGTTGACTCATTCCCTTTTGCCTTCCTGAACTTCCCCTCCACTGTAACAGTTTTTCTTGCCTCTTTTATGAGATAATTTACCCCATTTACACTCTCCCCATCTCCTCTCATTTTATTCCTCTCTCACCTGTCAATTTCACATTTTAAGTATCATCCCTTCCTATTCAATTGGTCCTGTGCCTTCTGTCTATGTAGACCTTACACATTAATACACACACTCACATATGTATTCATATGCCCATATAACCTCCAATTTAGACATATATATGTATGTATTCACACACATACATATATACATATATATCTATATATATACACACACATTTGTATTCCCTTCAACTATTCTCATACTGAGAAAAGTTTTATAAGTTACAATGATTATTTTTCCATGTAGGAATGTAAATAGTTCAACTTTGATAAGTTCCTTATGATTTCTTTTCCCTGTTTACCTTCTCATGCTTCTCTTGCTTCTTGTATCTGAATGTCAAATTTTCTATTCAACTCTGTTTTTTCATCAAGAATGCTTGAAAGTCCTCTATTCCATTCAATTACCATATTTTCCCCTGAAATATGATACTCACTATTTCTGGGTAGGTGATTCTTGGTTCTAATCCCAGCTCCTTTGGCCTCTGGAATATCATATTCCAAGACCTTTGATCCCTCAATGTAGGAGCTGCCAGATCCTGTGTTATCCCAATTGTGTTTCCACAATATTCAAATTGTTTCTTCTTGGCTGCTTGTAGTATTTTCTCCTTCATCTGGAAACTCTGGAACCTGGATATAATATTCCTAGGAGTTTCTTTTTGGGATCTTTTTCAGGAGGTGATCAGTGGATTCTTTCAACCTCTATTTTGCCCTCTGGTTCTAAAACATCAGTGCAATTTTCCTTGAGAATTTCTTGAAGGATGATTTCTAGGTTCTTTTTTTGATAATGGCTTTCAGGTAGTCCAATAATTTTTAAATTATCCCCCCTGCATCTCTTTTCCAGGTCAGTGGTTTTTCCAATGAGATATTTCACATTGCCTTCTATTTTTTCATTTTTTTTTGGATCTGTTTAATAATATCTTGATTTCTCATAAAGTTACTAGCTTCCATTTGCTCCAATTTAATTCTAAAGGAATGATTCTCTCAAGTGGGCTTTTGAGATTCTTTTTCCATCTGGCTTTTTGAGCCTCTTTTGTCATTTGAGTTAATCTATTTTTAAGGTGTTATTTTCTTCAGTTAGGTTGTTGACTCTCCTGATTTTCTTGCATCGTTCTTATTTCTCTTCCCAATTTTTCCTCCACTTCTCTTATTTGTTTATTTTTTTAAGCAATTGGATTTCAGTAACTTGTTCAAGGTTACATGGCAAGTTATTTCTGGGTGTGGTGCTAAGTATCAGAGCCCGGATTCGATCCCAGGTCATCCCAACTCTGGGGCTGGTGCTCTTACTCACTGCACCACCTGGCTGCCCCTAAGCAATTGGGGTTAAGTAATTTGCTCAAGGTTACATGGCTCGGTGTTTCTGGGTGGGTACTAAGTGTCTGAGCCTGGATTCGATCCCACGTCATCCTGACTCTGGGACGGTGTTCTTACCTGCTGTGCTACCTGGCCACCCCTTATTTGGTTTTTAAAATCCTTCTTAAGCTCCTCTTTGGCCTGTAATCAATTCATATTTTTCTTCAAAGCTTTTGTTGCAGGAGATCTTATTTTGTTGTCTTCCTCCTGTTCCATGCTTTGATCTTTTTTGCCCCACCAAAAGGAGTCCAAAGTTCTATTGCTTTACTTGCTTTGCTTCTGCTTGCTCATGTTGCCACTCAATTATTTGACTTTTGAGCTTTTTAACACAGTAGAACTCTGCTTCCAGAGAGGAGAGTTTTGTCCCAAATCTCTAGGGTTTTCTCAGCTGCCAGAGCTATTAGTTGGGTGCCCTCTCAGAAGCCGCCACTGGATCTGGCATACTGTCACATACCCCAGGACCTCCACCCTAAACAGTAATCCAGATCCAAGCAGGTTAAAGCAAGAACAATTACCCCTCAGACTGGTTTCTTGGTTCCCCTACAATCTGCAGGCCAGGAGCTCTGAAGCAGCCATGTGCTGGTGGCCACTGCACCTGAGCTGCTTCTCCCTCTGGGGGAAGAGGCCCGACCACACTCCCAGACCCCCTGTTCCCAAAGTATGCTGACCTTTCACTTTGTCTTTGGCATTTATGGGTTGATAATTCTGGAAACCACCACATCTGCTGGTGATTCACTCTCCTGAAGTCCCTCCAGCTGGGGCTAGGCATGGTTCCCTGAGGCTAAAATCCCAGTCTCATGTGGGGCTGGTCTTTGCTCCTAGCTCACTGCAATGGACCCTTCCTGTTGGCCTGCTGGGCTGTCTTCAGTGGGAAGTTTGTTTCTGTCACTTTGTGGGTTCTGTAGCCCTAAAGTTTGTTTAGAGTCATTTTTTTTAAGCAATCGGGGTTAAGTAACTTGCTCAAGGTTACAGGCCAGTTATTTCTGGGTGTGGTGCTAGGTATCTGAGCCTGGATTTGATCCCCAGGTCATCCCAACTCTGGACCCAGCGCTCTTACTCGCTGAGCCACCTGGCCGCCCCTAGAGTCATTTTTATAGGTAATTGAGGTGGTTATGGAGGGGGCACACAGAGTTTTCCTGCTTCTATGCTGCCATCTTGGCTCCCCAAAAGTAACATTTTTTTAGTGAAACTTTAAGGTTGGTTATAATTCAAAGAGTTTGTAAATGCTTTATTAGTTTAGAACAGAAGAGGATTTGCCCAGAATTATAATAGCAAGGACTACAACAGTTAGCAGTGAAATCGTTTGTGTGATACAGATGTTCCTGAATATACTAATCAGCTCAAAACCTACGGTCAATCCAGAGCTGTGAGTTACTTGAAACACTTGATTTTTTCTTTGTTTCCCTATAAGTTTTTCTGTGAGCATACCTTCCCCTGATAATGCAATTACAAGAGAGTATAACACAGGTTAATGTGTGGATTATGATGTATTTATTATTCCTATATTTACATTAATATATGAACACTTATGATGCTATTTCATTTGCCTGATTTCTAAGAAAATAGTAATATTTAAAATATAAATGTGGCATCCCTGTATTTTCTTAGTGTAATTGAATTCACACTAGAAGGAGCTATAAGAGCTATAGTGATTTGTAGGAGAAATGTTTATAATCTACTATGGGGTTACTAATAGAATCCTAAAGGGGTCCTGGTATAATCACATGATGAGGGTCTTTTTCAGGGAACATAAACCTGCCCATGAAAGAACTTATTATATCAAATAAGCCAGTCTACAGAAAAAGTGGGTGTCTCATGTACTTTAAAAGAATTGATATTGTGTGATCCACCACAAAGGACATCCTAAGAATTTGTTATATGGGTTAAGGTTTTGCTTTAGGTATATTGGGCAGTTATTACAGTTGGAGAGAGATTGTCTGGCAGGAATTGGTGGGGGTGAGGAAGTCTTTTCACTGGCAGGGAAATTAGAGAGATTCTTCATTTGAGGTTTATTGGATAAAGCAGCATCACAAGAATCTATTAGAGAAAAGAATAGTTTTCTGATTTGTCTTTCTTATCAGGCCAATTTCTGTGATTGATTCTTTCCCTGAATTTTTAAAATATTATCATCTGCTGATTTACTGTACCTATTATTTAGTATGGAAACTGGCATTTGTAATTCAGATAAAGTGTATTTATGGCACTGGTGGTTTAGTAGAACACAAATCACACAGAGGACTCTTGCTTAGGGGAATACCACCTGGTCTAAATAATAAAGTTGTATTTAGGATATTTTATAATATAATATTGAAAATGTTGATAGATGTAAAATATTAATTAACAGGTGTAAAGAGAAAAAAATGTTTCTTTTTTTGTAAATTACCAAAGGATACAGGCCTTTCTAAAATTCCTAGTAGAATACATATTTTAGGAAGTGATTAGAGTCTAATTATAACATTTTTCAAGAAAATGAGATGATATTTAATAGAGTTAAAATGAAGTTAATTAATGAGGTAGTAACTGGAGATAAAATATTAGGATTAATGTAGAAGGAAAAAAAAGCACTTGAAATATCAGAAGTAGTAACAGATGTTAAAAGATTTTCCCCACACTATCAAATATAATATTACATCACCGTGGAGTGATACACTTAAGTTAAAATTTGCTTAAGGATGAGCTTTGTTCCTTTATGAAAAATAAAATAGGGTGATGATTGAGTTATAAATGTAACTGAAGACTTATAAGATTGGAAAATACTCAAAACAGAAAAAAGAGGTAAGTTGTTAGTCTGGAAGGCATAATGTTTGGACTCATACAAAGTTCAAATGCTTCATTACCTGATATCACTCATTAAGAATATTTGCAGAGATTAGAAAGGAAATTTGGTGCTAGTGAAACTCCTTGGCAAGCATATGCCAATTTCATTCAATATATAATCCATCAAAAATGTCAAATACTCTTCATGTCTGAAATTATAATTAATAAAGAGCTACAAAGACTTATGGGGAGAGAAAAAAAATATCTGAGGAAATAGGTGCAACTAGAAAGGAGAAAGTAAATTTGCATGTAGGCTAACTGCCAAGATTGAAGAAATATTTGATTGGACTTAGTAATAAGGAAAAAAAAAACCCAAATTTTGATAAAAGAGATAAAGAGCTTGAATATATTTAGAATTCAACTAACAGCCTTTACAAAACATTTTTTTCCAGGTAAAAATAATAGAACTTAAAGATAAGAGTCCACTTCACATTGTAGAGTTTCAAGAGCTAGAGTGTATGAATATGCTGTTGATACATGAAATTGTTCCTGTCTAAGCAGAAATAGGAGACACTAGGTATGGAACATATAGTCAGAGTCAGTGTGTTGTTTAGGAAAAGCAAGTACACTAACTAGAATTATGCATGTTTGATGTATGGTAATGTGTAATCAGACTTGAAAATATGTATATTGTGAAGGTTTTTAAACACCATATAGAGATGTTTATATTTCATCACAGAGGTAATGGGGAGACACTGAAGCTTCTTGAGCAAAAGAGTGACAGAATCATTCCCCACATTTCAGGAATGGGACTGACAGTAGAGATGATCAGTTTGCCCATTAAAAAAACACACACATTTCACAGCAGCACAGCTTTATTAGCACATTTTATTCTGCCTAGTCCTTTCAAAATTGATGCAGCATATCCCTGTTATGCCTGTTACAACCATAGTTTTTCCACTTATTTTCTTCCCACTCTGGTTACTGATTAAATCTCTCTCTGCTTTCCATCCACTAAATGAGCCCATATTATGCCATCCTGTACATTCTCTACTATTCCTACTTTTCTTAGCTTAGATGCAACTCTGATTGTGACCTACAGATAACTGAGCCCATAAGCCCTGAAATTAATAGTACTTGTAGTCTCTTGGCTTCTCTTTTGTATGCCTTGGTGGTAATATTGAACTAAAATCCTCAGCACCTTTCCATTAAATTAAATCCCTTCTTCTTATTGCCTGGTGATAAATTCCCATGGATCCAGGCCTTGTTGAGTTCAGCCATGTCGGCTTATTTTAGAAAGATCAAAAGCATTGCTTAACCACGTTTTCTTGAAATTGTTCATTTTTGTAGGTAGTGTATGACCCTTGGCAAGGCACTTTAACATCTGCTTACCTCAGTTTTCTTATCTGCAAAATGGAGATCATAAGTGGAACTTCCTCCTAGGATTCTGAGGATAAAATGAGATGATACTGGTAAAACACTTAGCGTAATGTCTTGCAGATAATAGGTGCCATATAAACAGTAGTGATGTTTTTATCAACATTTCTCATATATTATTGCCATATATTAATCTTGCATTATCTTTCTATTTTTTCTTCTAAGTATAATTATTTTAAATAGAATAAAACAACCATTCTCAAAAGAAATGTAAACTCTTAGAAATTACATGAAAAATAGTACAAATAACTAATAACAGGCTGCATGTAAGTTAAATCAACTCTTAAGGTTTCACCTTATACTCATAAAATTGTTTAGTTTGAAATAGTGTTAGAGAGATTATGAGGAAACAGAAAAAAATCAGTATTGGTAGAACCATGCATAGTTCTATTCATTTTCTAATACAATTTGGAATTATGTGAAAAATCTCTAAACTAATTATAAAACATTTATACTCTTTGACCTAGCAATCACTCTACTGAGGGTGAACCCCTCTAATCCTACACACACCCACACAGACACAGACACACATATGACAGACAAAAACTGTTATCATTACGTACTGAATCTTCATGGAAGCATTTCTTTCTTTTTTGCTTTTTTTTTGGTGGCAAAAACTAAGGAAATGAAGTAAGGAAAGTGCCCACCAATAAATAGTGTATAACCTGAGTAATAGTACACAAAATGATTACAATTACATAAACATGAAAAAACAACTAGCTGATAAAATTTAGTGACTTGAAAGATAGGTCATAAAACACATTTCCCTTCTCAGTGCTGAGGTGGACAGCTACAACCATATCACTATACTGTTAAATGAAATTAGATTTTTGGAATGAAAACAAACATTTTGTTACTTAGAAGATTTCAACTGGAAGAGGGATAGATCAAAAAATAATGTGTGAAAAAGAGTTTAAAAACTTTTTAAACTCACTTTAAAAAAAGTTGATAAAACAACTGTTTTGTTGAATTATTTCAGGCATGTGCAATTCTTTGTGACTTTCTTTTGGGGTTTTCTTTTTTATTTATTTTTTGGAGGGCAATTGGGGTTAAGTGACTTGCCCAAGGTCACATGGCTAGTTTTTGTGTTGTGTCTGAGGCTGGATTTGAACTCAAGTCCTCCTGAGTCCAGGGCCGGCTCTCTATTCACTGTGCCACCTAGCCACACCCTCTTTTGGGGTTTTCTTGTCAAAAATACTAGAGCGGCTTGCCATTCTTTTTCTAGATCATTTCATAGATAAGGAAACTGAGGCAAGCAGGGTTAAATGACTTATCCAGGGTCACACAGCTGGTGTCTGAGGCTGGATTTGAACTCCTCAAGATGAATGTTCCTGAGTCCAAGCCCGGTGTTCTGTCTACTGTGCCACCTTGCTGGATAAGAAAGCAAATGATCTGGTTTGTTTGTTTTTTTTACATTTTTACCTGATATTTGTTAGAAATCAGATGTTTTTATAAAGTCAAAGAAAAACATTTTTTCTCCTAAAATATATCAAAAACAAATAAACAAAAAAGACTAAGGAGTACTTGGATCCCTTTTGACATGCAGTAAAAGTGTAGAAAATTGTATGTGAGGAATTATTTTTGAAAGATTTTCAATTTAATTTTGGAGACTGGAGTAAGGATAACTAAATATAGCTGCCAAGGAATTGTAGTAGCTTTTAAAAACTCAGCTGAATCCCACAGGTTGCATCTTAATCTTTGCCTGTTTATCTTCCCTATTTTGGCTATTATGGTCTGGAGAGTGTATGTCTGATGTAAAAATGTCCATGGTGATTAAATAATCACTCAAGACAAATGTTATTCTACTGATGAATCCCTGTCACTATTTGATGCTTTTTTTTTTCTGTGGAAATTGGAAGAAGACAAGGAAATGAAACCCAACATACATAATTATTCAAACAGAAGAATAATGCAGGCATTATTTAAACCTTTGCAGTCAGTTGTCTAAAAGACTAGGGAATCAAAATGTGGAATCCAAATAATAGAAGATATAAAGCTTGACACATTAAGGTGTTGAATATTGTGCCTTTAGAAGTACCAATACTGACCTTGGGCAAGTCACTTATCCCCTATTGCCCACCCCTCCCCCCTCCAAAAAAAGTGCTAATATTGCTACTGTTGTGTGTGTGTATGTGTGTGTGTGTATTCATTGATCAGTCTGACACTATCTGCATCTTCTTTCATTCATTGATGACTCTGTGATCCATAATTTAGCATCACAAGATGAAATTAACTCAAGTCTTGTCATCTGGGTGATTCCTATCAATGTCTTTCCATCAGTACTCCATAGAGAATCAGCCCAGTATCCTGAAGGAATCCTTCTAGATCTTTTTCATATTTCCTGGATACCAGTGTAGCCCTCAGATTGTTCAGCTATTAGATGGTATAGTGGAGAGATTGGTGAACTTGAATTAAGGAAAAAAACAATTTGAATCCTGATTCTGACATTCAGTTTCCTTATTTGTAACATTGGGACAATAATAGCATCTTACCTTACACGGTTGTTGTGAAGAACAAATGAGATAATATATAAAGTACTTTGTAAACATTAAACCAGTATTCTGTGATAGGTATTATTATTATTATTGCCATTATTATATAACTATATTTATTATTATTATTCCTTATGCTAGCTACCTGACCTGCATGATTCATTTCCCTGCTATTAATGTTTCTAATAATTCTTATACTGTTTTGTGAGAACATCATTACTGAATAACATGTCTATTTATATTTATTGTGCCTTTAGATCAGTTAATACACCTTTATGAAGTCCCTCCAATATGTCAGGCACTGTGCTAAGTGCTGAGGATACAAAAAGAGTCAAAAAACAGTTCCTGCTCTCCAGGTGCTCACAGTTGAATGGAGGAACTTGCCATCTCACCGCAATTTTGATTCTTTGGATATCACAGCATTTCACATCTTGCAGCTTTGGTGCTAAAAGACTTTTGCAGCAAAGAAGAGTTTAGTATATTTCTAAATAAAGTATTGTATTATTTAATAAATTAAATATATAGTCTGATGCCTTATAGCTTTTATTCTGGTATTCACTCAATGTTCCATAGAACTAATGAGGTTGTACATCTAACTGATATAACACAATCTGGGGAATATGCATCATTCATCTATTTGATTTCTTCTTTGTGGATTCATAGGCCAATCTAATCTCATTCTGTTGGCCCAGGCTGATTTTCATTCCCCTTTGGCCCTCTTCCTGGCTTTTGAACATAAAACCATGTCCCTTTTGGGCATCTTTATTCCCATTCCAATTCCTCCACCCCCTCCTTATTTTGAGCTTTTACATGTTGTCTCTCTGCATTCAACTGTATATTTCTTTAAGATGGAGACTGTCTTTATTTTTGCTCATGTTTTCTAGCACATGGGAAATTTCCAAGGAATGTTTATTTCCTTCCTTCTTTCTTTTATTTGTATGGTCATGGATCTAATTCAACAGGAACTGCAGTATACTGGGGCCCAACATATGGAGAAGTATGACACACCAACAAATGACCTAGAGAAGTTCACAACCTATAGGTAATCCCTTTTATATTTTGACTTAACCTTTATGAACTTCAGTTCAAATGTTATCTCATTTGATTCTCACAACAACTCAATGAGGTAGGTGCTGTTATTATCCCCATTTCACAAAAGGGGAGATAGAAGGGAACAATATCCTCACGAAGATTTTGAGGATCAAGTGCCAAAGTGGTTTGTAAACCTTTAAAGCTCTTTATAGATACCAGTTGGTGGTGGTAGTGTTTTTATTGTTAACCATTTTGGATTTTAAAACAAAACCTGAGTGACACTTCTGGACACCTTTGGGGAACATCTCCCTCCCTTTTTACGGCTTTCTTTCTACCCAGAGGATCATTGAATAAAGCTCACACAGGATTTAACACGTTTAATATTGAGGGCATGATTTAAATTTTTCTAATTTGTTCTCAATCAAACACGGCCAAAACTCATTATATTTTTTCTGTCAGGGGATGAGGATAATAGTTTCATTATATAATATGTATAAAATTTCCATCATATAGCAAGAACTTCTCTGTAAGTGATGCTTACACCGGGGACATGATTTGGCCTGCAGTGTAACTAAATCTATAGAATTGCAAGTGACTTTATAATTGACTTCTACTCTACTGGAAAATAACAGAAGTGTATATGACTTTAAATTATAAAATCAAACACTCTGCATTTGTTTTTTTGATAGACAATGTGAACAGGGAAATTTAGCCATTCTACATTCAATATTTTAGGGTATATACATACATGTATTTTAGAGAGGACATTGCTCAGTCTGTATAAGAAAGGTAACTAGGACCACAAAACCTGGATATGTTCAGATGAGCTGAAGGAACTGAGGGATTTTTCAGTTTGAGGAGAGAAATAACTGGAGAGAACATGACAGCTGTTTTCAAGAACCTAAGGTGGGGTGGGGCTTCGAGGCCACGTGTGGCCTTCTAGGTCCCTAGGTTCAGTCTTTTTGACGAATTCCAAGTTTTACAAAACAAATCTTTTTGTTAAGGGAATTTATGGAATTTGAATTCAGGCAAAAGACTGCACTTGAGGACCTGAAGGGCCACATGTGGTCCCCAGGCTGCAGGTTCCCCATCCCGATAAGGATCTATTGTGTGAAAGGAGCACTAGACTTATTCTGCTCGGCCCAAAAGGGCAGAACTGCTCACAATGGACCAAAAATACAGAGGCAAATTTTAACTTGACTTAAAGTAAAGCTTCCTAATAATGAGTTATCCAAATGCGTTATGGCCGGCTTGCTAGATCACATGTCTTTTCAATCTCTGAAGATCTTCATGGAAAAGGATGATTGTCTGAAATGTTATAGGGAGGATTCTTGTTCTAGTAGAGATTCAAGTGACTGTCCACTGAGATCCCTTCCAACTCTGAGATTTTGTGATCCATCATTTCATCACTGCACTGATGAGGCTATATTTATATATATTCACATATACACATACATGAAGACATGTATATCTATGTGTATAAACATATGCAGCTATGTCAATAGTCTCTCTGTGGTTCCTTTCAGTTGTAAATCTATGATTCTATTACATATAGTTGAACAAATTGGGGGCTTTTTGTAGTACTAATAGTAGTAGAATGGGAGAAGAAAGAAAAAAAATAGGAAGGATAATAATATTATTCAGAGTTTTAGTAGGAGCTTTAGATTTTTTTTTTACCAACTTTCACTATTTTTATGTTTAGAATTAAGAAATCAATAAGCATTTAAAAAAACCTACTAGGTACTAGGTCATATGGTAGCCACAGAAGAAGAAATGAACATGTCAGGGGTTTATTACATCTTTGCTTTCCTTTTAAAAATATATTATGTGCTAAAATTTTTAATCTTCATTATGCTCTCATTCATTAATTCTAAGTATCCATAGCCATCTTCAAATTCCTCCTATGACTTTCAGTATTTGTTTCACTGTTACAAATTAAATTTTATAAAATAATTTGCTTTTTCTATGATTCCTCATTCAAGTCACATAATTTGGGGTACCTTTGTGCATTCTCTGTTTTAGATCTATGTTTTTATTCATATTTTCATAGCATCTCGCCCTACAGGAGAGTGGGGGGAAGGGGATAAGAGGAGTATGATGGAAGGGAAGGGAGGTTGGGGGGGAGGGAAGTTGGAAGCACCCACTTTTGAAAAGGGACAGGGTCAAAATAGAGAATAGAACAAGTGGGTGGGATAGAATGGAGGGAATATAGTCAATCTTTCACTATATATCCACTAAGGAATGTTTTGCATAGCTAGACATGTACAACCTATATTGAATTGCTTATCTTCCCAGTAAGGGTGGGTGATGAGGGAGGAAGGGAAAGAATCTGGAATTCAAAGTTTTAAAATCAAATGTTTTAAAAAAAATAATGCTTGAAAGTCCTCTATTTCATTGAAAGACCATATTTTCCCCTGAAACATTATACTCAGTTTTTCTGGGTAAGTGATTCTTGATTTTAATCCCAGCTCCTTTGACTCCCAGAACACCATATTCCAAGCCCTTTGATCCCTTGGTGTAGAAGCTGCTAGATCTTGTGCTATTGTGATTGTGTTTCCACAATACTCGATTTTTTTTCTTCTCAACTGCTTGCAGTATTTTCTCCTCGACCTGGGAACTCTGGAATATGGCTTTCATATTCTTAGTAGTTTTCTTTTGGGGATCTTTTTCAGGAGGCAATTGGTGAGTTCTTTCAATTTCTATTTTGCCCTTTGGTTCTAGAATATCAGGACAATCTCCCTTGATAATTTCTCAAAAGATGGTGTCTAGGCTTTTGTTTGATCATGGCTTTCAGGGAGTCTAGTAATTTTTAAATTATCTCTCCTGTATCTATTTTCCAGGTCAGTGGTTTTTCCAATGAGATATTTCACATTGCCTTCTATATTTTCATTTGTTTGGATCTGTTCTTTGTATCTTGATTTCTCATAAAGTCATTAGCTTCCATTTTCTCCAATCCAATTTTGAAGGAATTATTGTCTTCAGTGAGTTTTTGAAATGCATTTTTCATCTGGCCAATTCGACTTTTTAAGGCATTCTTCTCCTAATTGGCTTTTTGGATCTCTTTTGCCACTTTAGTTAGTCTATTTTTAAGGTGTTATTTACTTCAGTCAGGCTGTTGACAAACTTTTCATGATTTTCTTGCATCATTCTTATTTATCTTCCCAATTTTTCCTCTTTTCAAAATCCTTCTTGAGCTCCTCCATGGCCTGCAATCAATTAATATTTTTCTTGGAAGTTTTTGATGCAGGAATTTTTACTTTGTTGTCTCCTTCTGGTTCTATGTTTTGACCCTCTTTGTCTCAAAAAAAAAATTCTATAGTCTGATTGCACTTCCTCTGGTTGCTCATCTTGCCAGCCAGTCACTTGACTTTTGAGCTTGGTCACAATAGAATTCTGATTTCAGAGTGAAGGGAAACTATGTCCCAAATTGCTAGAGTTTTCACAAATGTTGTCAGAGCTATGGAGAAGGCACCCTCTCTACAGCCACCACAAGTTCTGGTATACTGGCCACATACCCCGGGGCCACCTCCCAAGACAGTGACCCAGATCCAAGCAGATCAAAGCAAGAGCAATTATGCTTTAAATGGTCATTTGGTCCCCCTATGATATGCAGAGCTATTAACAGGCCAGGATCTCTGGAGGCAGCCATGTGACAGCAATTGCAGCCACCCTGTTTCCACCAACTCTTGCACCTGGGCCATGGGCTGGATGGCACTCCCATCACCTGATTCCCACAGAATTCCCTACTGACCTTTTAGTTTCTCTTTGGAGTTTATGAGTTGAGAAGTCTGGAAACCACCACAGCTGCTGGTGATTCGCTCTCCTGAATTCTGCTCTGGCCATTCTGTGCTGCTGGCCGCAGTGCCCCAGATATGGACCCATGTGGCTTAGGTGGGACTGTACTTGGCTCCCAGCCCTGTGTGATAATCTCTTCCTGTTGGCCTGCTAGTCTGCCTTAAGTGGGAGATTTGTTTCTTTCTGTCACTTTGTGGGTTCTGTAGCCCTACAATTTGTTCAGAGCCATATTTTGCAAGTATTGGAGGTGGTTGTAGCCAGAGCTCATACAAGTTCTTGCTTTTACTCTGCTATCTTGGCTCCTCCCCCGAGTTCATCTTTTTCCCATTTGAATACCCAGAACCTTAGTACAGTGCTTGACACACTTAATATGTATTTTTTTATCATTCATCCATTTATTCCTTTCTCCTGAAATATTCATATTTCATGCAACCCTGAACAACATTGATAGACTTTTAGAAAATGAAAATGATGTAATATGGGAGAATATTATTGGGTATTGCACTGAGAGTTCTCAGTTTATTTCAGGAGAAAATACTGGTCCATAAGTAATAGTTTTCCTTTATTTTCCTCCCTTCCTTCCTCCCTTCCTTCCTTCCTTCCTTCCTTCCTTCCTTCCTTTCCTCTTTTCTTTTCTTTTCTCCCCCCCCCCAATTCATCGTTCATGTAATTGCATACTTTACACAGAATTGCCTATATTAAGGAATACGACTAAGAGGGTATATATAGTTACTCAAGTTATAACAAGAATGATTAGTATTATAAAAAGAAGTCCATTAAAAAGGGAATTTGCTAAATCGTGTGATTATATTTGAGAAGAGCCATAGGTATTTCTGTATCGCTGTGAAGCACTTTGTCTT
This sequence comes from Petaurus breviceps papuanus, assembly GCF_028583685.1. Classification (NCBI taxonomy): domain Eukaryota; kingdom Metazoa; phylum Chordata; class Mammalia; order Diprotodontia; family Petauridae; genus Petaurus; species Petaurus breviceps. The sequence goes on from NW_027187372.1 coordinate 13,955,883, forward strand.
TCTCTTGCTGAAGTACTTCAAAAGGAATTTGACCTAAAAGAAGAAATTGATATTTGTTTAGTTATAAGAACAAGGATGATGTAAATAAATGCATAGCAAAAACCTTCTCCTAAAACATGCATATTTATTGAAAAAAGATTATATGCAATATTTGTATGTGCATATATACCCAAATGGATATATATGTAACCATACAAGTTCAGTGTGTGATATATTGCGCATGTAGTATTTATATACATATGTGTGCATATATATGTATCTACATATATACCAACATATACACACACATATATATATATATATATACATATACATTATGAGATATTAAAAATAAAGCTAGAAACATCTAGGTATTTCAGGGAATAGAGCATAGGCCCTAGAATCAAGAGGACCTGAGTTTAAATCCAGCCTCAGACACTTAACACTTACTAGCCATGTGACCTTGGGCAAATCACTTAACCCCAAAAGCCATCCCCCCTCCAAAAAGGAAAAAAAACAGACAAACAAGCAAACAAAAAGAAATCTAGGCAGTAATTTCATGGTCCTTAATGATTAAAAAAGATAACAAGTCATTTTTGAATATAAAAGAGCTATGGATGAATATTTACTAAATGATATTGTTTTATTTCTGAACTTAAACATAAATATCTGCTATGCAAATTAAATAGAAAAATGATCTATGTTTTATATTATAAAATTATCTTTCAAAATAAGAATGAGTAAGAAAGTCACTCACAGTGGACAAATATAATACCTTTGGTCTTATGCCATCTGATCAAGAAGAGCTAACAAACTTGTCTTACCTAACACTAACTTAATTAACTTCACTTATTCAGTACACTGAAATACAAATTTAATTCTGAAAATTTTATTTATGTTTTCATTGTGGAAGAATGATATTTCTTGTTTATAAAAATAAAGTAATACAAATATTGTATAGTTGATATACAGTATAAAAATATCTTTGCTGGCTTTAGCCAAATGAAATTCCATAGGGATGAATATAAAAACATATAATGTAAGAAGTAGGGTTAATCAGCATTTGTTCTGAAAATGATCTGGGCTTATTTAGTAGATTGCAATCTCAGGATGTGTTAGAAGTTTGATGTGTGGGGTGGCCAGGTAGCACAGCGAGTAAGAGCACCAGCTCCAGTGTTGGGATGACCTGGGGATCGAATCTGGGCTTAGATACTTAGCACCACACCCAGAAATAACTGGCTGTGTAACCTTGAGCACGTTACTTAACCCTGATTGCTTTAAAAAAAAATAAAGAAGTTTGATGTGTTAGCCAAAAGTATCAAATATGAATTGAGGGAAAACAAAATATTATTAAAAAAAAAAAAGAAAAATCCCAAATTAACTATTGAAAAATCAAATATCATCTTGGGTTATGTGATATATATATATATATATATATATATATATATATATACACCTGTGTGTGTGTATATATATATAAATATGTATATATGCATACATATATATATAGATAATGATATAGATATAAAAATCGATGATAAACAGATATATAAAACAGAGGGCAGGACCAATAGCAATAGGTAGAAGTTAAAAGAAGGGAAATTTTGGCTTTATGTCTATCAATCAGAACTATCCAAAAGTGGAAAACACTACTTTGACAATTGGTGAGTACCTTCTCCTTGGAAGTCTTCCATCAAAGTCTGAATGAATACTTGGCAGATATGCTACAGAAGAGATTCCTTTCGTATATGGGTTGGACTAGATGGCCTTTGTAGTCCCTTATGCCAGATTCACAATTCTGTGAAACTTTAACTACCATTTATATCATTGTATTTATAGGATGCAGGACTTTCTGCTGTAGCTTTTAAAAGACAACATATTGATCTTGCTAAGGGTTGAAAAAGAATTATGAGAATCATTATGATCCATGACAACATGTTCTGAGGAATATTGCACTACAAACAAATTTATCTGTCACATTAAAAATGCTATTATTATGGTTATTACTCTCAAGATACATAGACTCATTGAAATCAAGTGTTGCATGAGAGGTAGGCTAAGATAATGCTTAGTATCAACCTCAAGTCATCATTCTAACTCACTTCATATAACCAATCAGCTGCCAAAATCTTTTCTTGTGCACCCCACCCACACCACTTTCTCTTTATTTGCACATCTTCCACCTTAGTTAGGTCCCTATTAACTTTCACCTGAATTATTGCAATGGAATAATTGGTTCTCAATGAAATAGTTGGTCTCTCCTCAAGTCTCAAGTGTCTCCCCATTGGAATGCATCCTCCATTAGCCACCAAAATGATTTTCCCTATGTTCAGCCCTGAGTAGGTCACTCACCTTCTCAAGAAACCAATGTGGCTCCCAGCAGCATAAACTCCTTTTGTTTTTCAAAACACTTGACAACCCAGGTCAACTTACCTTTTAAGACTCATCACTTGCCTAAGTACTGAATCTCCATCTCTTACCTATGAGCCTTTGAATTGGTCATCTCCCTCCTTCCTTAATTCTACCTTCTAGAATCTCTTGTTTTGTTCAGTACTTGACTCAAGTGCCATATTCTACCTGAAGCTTTTTCTGATTCCCTCTGTAAAGGGAATGTAAATTTTTAATATCTTCCCTGCCCCTAGGCTAGAGTGCACCTGGAGCCTGGGGTGGGAGGCTTGTTTTTCAGTAGATACTTCTTAATTGGCCAATGAGTCAATAAGGCTGTTACATTCTCTGAGCCAGGAGAAGGCTATATAAGCCCTGATGTGTAGCTTTGTTTTGGGGCTCACTTTGAGAAGTGTTCTGTGATTTGATATGGATTATGGGAAGCCGTTGTCCAGAGCCCCCCGGCTTTGAAACCCAGATGTCGTTTGGTATGGATGTAATGGTTGGACAGTTTGGAAATCTGTCTACTTGATCTGTTTCTGTCTTGATAATTCTGCCTGTATACTTTGAAGTTTGACCTTTTTCCCCTGAATGAGGTAAACGATATATGTTTGCCTGTTAAAGTAAGCTTGTTAACCCATTTTGAGTTGCTTTCCTTTAACAAAGCAGATCCAAGAACCTGTATGGGTAGCCACCCTGAGGACGCTTGGGGTGTTTGCTGCTACACCCTCAAATATCAAGGCCACTCCTCCTTCAGTTACTTTGTAATTGTTTTGTGCAAGCTAATAGAATACTAGTACTGTTGCTTTTTTGTACTTTATTTGTATTGTCCCGGCTTTTAGCTCAATGCCTGCCATGTAGAAGATAATAAAGAGTTCTTTTAAATTAATTTGTTGACCCCCGACTTGCTTTCTAAGTTTTTTTTTTTTTTTGTTTTCATCTTTTTTTTTTTTTTTGCTTTTTAAATTTTTTTGCTTTTTGGAGGGCCATTGGGGTTAAGTAACTTGCCTCCATCCTATCCTGTCCCCTGCTTATTTTATTCTCTTTTCTACTTTGACCCTGTCCCTTTTCAAAAGTCTGTGCTTTTAATTACCCTCTCCCCCAATCTGCCCTCCCTTTTATCATCCCCCCTTTTATCCTCTTCCTCCCTAATTTCCTGTAGGGTAACATACCAAATTGGGTGTGTGTGTTATTCCCTCCTTAAGCCAAATTCAATGAGAGTACATTTTACCCATTCCCTTTCACCTTCCTGCTCTTCCCCTCCATTGTAATAGTGTTTTCTTGCTTATTTATATGAGATAATTTACCCTAATTTCTCTCTCCCTTTCTCTTTCTCCCAACATATTCCTCTCTCACCTCTTCATTTTATTTAGATATCATCCCTTCCTATTCAACTCATCCTGTGCCCTCTGTCTATGTATAAATGTATACACACATATATATTTAAACACAGTATACCCTCCTATACATACACATATGTATGCATATAAATACATGTATGTATGTATATATATAATATGTATATTTTTCCTTCAACTATCCTCATATTGAGAAAAGTATCATGAGTTACAATTATCATTTTTCTATGTAGGAATATAAATACTTCAACTTTAATAAATTCATTATGGGCTGCACTCTATTTCTCCCTGCTGAGGTCCGTTTGGGTCTTGGCGCTACTTGCGTCATGGCCTCGGTTCGCCCCGTGCTTCGGTGCTTAGGGAATGATGGGGACCTGGAGCCTTGTTAGTCTCAGTTTCCTGTCCATGGCGGAGCCTCGGCCTGTGGACAGTCTCTTTTCCCTCCTTTCCTCCATCCCTCGCCCCCTCACAGAAACCCAGGTGAGATGCTGTATGAGAGCTGCTTCGGACTTTTTTCTAGTTCATCACTAGCTGCAGAATGTTCCCTTTTGACATCTTTGTCTTATCAGCATAACTTCCATTGACATTCACCTTGGGAATCAGAGTTCTAGATATCTATCTAGAGAAACACCTGGATCACAATCTTTAATGGCATCATCCAGAGAGCCAGATGTGCCCAAACAGACACAAGAGAACATCCAGCGCTTTGTGCAGCAGGCAGAGTTGACAGATGTGGAATACACTCCCCATAAAGGCCTTACCACAGAAGAAACCAAGTACCACCATGTGGCAGAGGCAGTCCATAAATTGAAGTTACAAAATGGAGAAATGACAAAAGAAGATAGGCTGATTGCTTCAACCCAGTCTTCTCCAAGTAGCACACCCTATTCTTCTCCCAAGCAAAAGCCCAGAGGCTGGTTTACTCATGGATCTTCTGCTTCCTTACCTGGCCTAGATGTCAGCAGCATGGACTCTGGAAATGGAGATAGAGACAAACCCTCATCTGAAAAATGAAGCCTTTTTGGACCAAGAACCCTTCAGAAATCTGACTCAGGTTTCAGTGTCCAGTCTTATAGAGGTACTCAGAAGCCATCACCACTGGACCTCATTCGGGTTCAGGCTACTAGAATTGCAGAAGACCCAGCAGCCTTCAAGCCACCTAAGACGGACCTTCCAGTGATAGAAGGAAAGAAACAACCTCCACGAACCCATAACATCAAACCAAGAGACATGAATGTATTGATTCCTATAGGCTTCTAAAGCTCCCTTTTCATATGAGCAAAGTTGTGTATCAATCTAATTTTGAAGGAATTATTCTCTTCAGTAAGTTTTTGAGATTCCTTTTCCACCTGGGCAATTAAACTTTTTAAGGCATTCTTCTCCTTGTTGGCTTTTGGGGTCTATTTTGCTATTTGAGTTAGTCTATTTTTTAAGGTGTTATTTTCTTCAGTATTTTTGGGGGGTCTCCTTTAGCAGGCTGTTGACATGCTTTTCTGTCTTTTTTTTTTAGAGGGGGGAAGATAGGGCAATTGGGGTTAAGTTACTTACCCAAGGTTACATGGCTTGTTTTTGTGTGTATGTGTCAAGTGTCTGAGGCTGGATCCGAACCCAGGTCCACCTGACTCCAGGGCCGGCGCTCTACTCACTGCACCACCTAGCCACCCTGACATGCTTTTCTTGCATCATTCTCATTTCTCTTCCCAATTTTTCCTCCACTTCTATTACTTGATTTTCAAAATCCTTCTTGAGCTCCTCCATGGCCTATAACCTATTCATATTTTTTTCTTGGAAGCTTTTGATGCAGGAGTTCTGACTTCATTGTCCTCCTCTAGTGCTATACTTTGATACTTTTTGTCCCCCAAAAAGGATTCTATGGTCTGTTTGTGCTTCCTCTGCTTGCTCATATTGCCAGCCAATTACTTGATTTTTGAGCTCTTTTCCATGGTAGAACTCTATTTCCAGAATGGAGAGAGCTTTGTCCCAAATCGCTGCGGATTTTGCAGCTGATGGAGCTATTAGGAGGGCGCCATCTCTACAGCTACCACAAGCACTGTTATACTGGCCACACAGCTCAGCACCACCACTCAAGACCATGATCCAGATTCAAGCAGGTCAAAGCAAGAGTGATTACTTTTTGGATGATTACTTTGTCTCCCTACAATCTGCAGTCCAGGCGCTCTGGAAACAGCCATAGGGCAGCAGCTGCAGCTGCTGAGCTTCTACCACCTCTCACCTAGGGGCAGGGGCCAGACCATGCTTTTCCTTCACCCTTCCAACAGAGTTCCCCACTGACCTTTTATTTTCTCTTTGGTGTTTACTGGTTGAGAAGTCTGGAAACCACCACAGCTGCTGGTGATTCATTCTCCTTACATCTGCTCTGGCCAATGTGGGCTGCCTTGGGACCAGAACCACAGCTCATGGTGGACTGTGCTCAACTCCCAGTTCACTATGATAGACCTTTCCTGTTGGCCTTCCAGGTTGCCTTCATTGGGAGATTTGTTTCTCTCTGTCACTTTGTGGGTTCTATAGCTTTAAAATTTGTTTAGAGTCATTTTTTTTACAGGTATTGGATGTGGTTGGAACCAGAGCCCACACCAGTTTGTGCTTTTACTCCTCCCTTTTGGCTCCACCCACTATTGATAAAACATTTTAAAACAACTTGAAGTCAAACACAGATCCCTGGACACTTCATTAGATACAACTTTCTAAGTTGAGAACGAAACCTGACATCTCTTAAAGCCAAACATTCAGCCACTTATGATTCAACCCAGTAATGATACTATTACAAGATAATACTATTAACTAGTCCACAGCTCTCATGAAAAGTGCTTTTCAAAAATATATAGTGTTCCTCTTTATCAAAAGTATTTTAACAATAACAAAGAAGGAAATCAGATTTCTCTAGCATTACTCTTTTCTTGACAAAGCCATGATGGCTTCTTGTGATCACTACTTTTTTTTCTAGATGTTCATTCACCAACTCTTTAGTAATGGTTTCTAGAAGTCAAGTTTACTAACTGTTTAGTTATGAATACAAAAGTTTAAATCTGGTCTCAGGCTCTTACTCTTGGATACACTTAGCATTTTATTTTTGTTGCCTCAGTCTACCAAAACTTCTTGACTCTGACTTGACCCTACAATTCTGTAGTAAACCCAAAATAAGCAAAAGAGAGGAAAAGTTGAAAAATAGAGGAGAAATGGATAAATTGCTAAGCAGAAATACTGTGGAAATTATTAATAAAACTAAAAACTGATTCTTTGAAAAGACTTTATAAAGTGGAGAAGCTATTAGTTAGCTTGATTTTTTTAACAAAAGAAGGCAGATGAAATTAACAAAATCACAAATGAATAAGGGGAAAGCAAAATAAAGCCAGATTTTTAAAAAAATCTGTCAGACCCTACTGTACATTATTATATGCTAAAATATCTGAAAAAACAAAAGAAAGAGAAATAATTTTAAATATACCCCATCTACTAGAAGACCAAATAGAAATCCTAAATTATCCAGTTTCAGAAAAGGAAATAGAACAAGTTTTTAAAAAGCTATCGCAGGGATATATGTGTATCATTGGGGAAGGGGAAGAGTAATAACTCTTCCTGGTTTTGATGGATTAAAAGGTGAATTATACCAAATTTTAAGAAACAATTAATGTCAATACAATGTAAAATGTTCTCAAAATTTGAGAAAGAAACTCCATGCCAGGCACCTTTTTTTTTAAAAAAGATAATTATAGTACTACTACCTGAAACAACCAAGGAGAAACAAAGGAGAACTAGAATAAATATCATTAAAAACTATTGATTCAGTTTTTTAAAATAAAATACTGTAAGATTAGAGGATTCATCCAAGTTGTTTTTCCATTGAGTATAACCAAGTTATTTTTATACCAAGGATGCAGGATATTCAATATTAGGAAAACAATCAATACAATGATATTAAAAACAAAACTTCCAAAACCACATGATTATCTCAATAGAGCCAGAAAATTAAAAAACACACACAAACACAAAAACCAGTGGCAACAACAAAACCAACAAAGGACAACAGTCGTTTATGCTTTAAAAATTACAAAAAAAGAGGAATAGACAGACATTTGAAAAATCATAAAATGTATTTAATTAAAATGGGTATAACTTGAAGCTTGTACAATACATACAGATATAAATAAAGTATCACTGTTCTCCCAGTTCCCATTTATTATTCTTATAGAAATGCTAGCAATTGGAGGTGGCTTGGTGGTGCAGTGAAAAGAGCACAGGCCCTGGAGTCAGGAGTTCGAATCCGGCCTCAGACACTTAACACACACACACACATGCATACACACACAAAACTATCCATGTGACCTTGGGCAAGTCACTTCACCCCAACTGCCCTCCCAAAAAAGCAAAAAAAAAAAATGCTAGGAAATTCTATAATATAGGAGAAAGGCATGAAAAGCATAAAGATAGGTAAAGAGATAAAAATAATCCTAATTTACTGATGACTTAAAAAACAGGACTTCTTACATTGTTAGCACTTTTAAAAGCAAGTTCTCTTTTTACCTATATTTTGAATCCTCAGCACTTATCACTGTGCCTTGCATGTAATAGGAGTGTAACAAATGATTGTTGATTGACTGCCCCCCAAAAATAGATATGGAAAGAGCACCTTACATTCACTACTTTGCAAATGTGAGAGGTCCATAGTTTTGAAAAATTTGATATATTTTCAGATTGTTTTCCAGCGTATTGATTGCTTTTTCTCTTTTCCACCATTCTCTCCTTTTTCTTTTTCCTTTTCCCCTTTAAATATTGCTATATGGGATAACTCCTTAGGAGGAATAAAGGCAGAGATACCAGGGGAAATTTAAATGATGTAAAAACAAAAAAGATACTAATAAAATATTTAAAACACAAGAACAGTCTGGATGATTTGAGAATTAAATAATATCTAAAGTATGTTGCTCCCCTTAGTTTGCTATAAAATGCTAGTCATTATTATTATTCTTTTAATGGTGATGTGCCTCCCCATATTGAGACTGGTTGTCAGAAATGAGACTCAAGGGGCGGCCAGGTAGCACAGAGAGTAAGATCACCGGCTCCAGTGTCGGGATGACTTGGAGATCGAATCCTGGGCTCAGACACTCAGCACCACACCCAGAAATAACTGGCCGTGTAACCTTGAGCAAGTTACTTAACCCCGATTGCTTTAAAAATAAAAAAGAAATGAGACTCAAAAGCACGATGCTTGAAGTTTTTATTTTGCTTTGTTGGAGACCCCATCCTAACCCCTGTATAGCTGGTTCTCTGTTGGTATAGTCTTTATGAACCTGGAAACATATCCATATTATAACAGGCAAGAGAATAAGGATTTGTGAGTATTAATTTCCCATATATTTTGCATTTGCTTATTTATATATACATAGGTTTCCTCCATCAGAATGTATTTTGATATCAAGAATGAATTTGTTTTAAGCTTTATATTGATGACACCTAGCCTAATGCTTGCCATGTTGCGGGTGCTTAATAAGGTTTTTTTTATTGAAATGAACTAAATTAGATTATTTTCCACACAGTCATGGTGAAAGTAGAAGGGATAAGTTTCGTATTTGTTTCTTGCATTGTCATGGCTAAAATATTTATCTTGGTAATCAAGCTATTGGTAATGGACATCTCTACAAATGGTATTCCACATAACAGGCAGTTTGATAATAATGACTTTTCAAAATCTTCACAACTTTGTAAAACTTCCTAGTGCTTATATTATACAACTATAAATTTCCAAATCTAGTTTCATCTCCATGTCATGATGGTGGCTAGCATGTAGTGAAAGTAGAAAAAAATAGATAATGATTATCCCCCATGTAATTCGAGTGGACAAAAATAGAATATAATAGTAGGTTATGAAAATGCTCTTGGTTTGCATACCATAACCTAAAGTTAATATTGGTGCCACCTCAGGCTCTCTTTCTATTATTAACTTTTACTAATCACCATTTTGAAGTGGGATTGTTTATTTGAGTCAGGAATGGATTGCCCATAGGGTTCAGTCTCCTTTAAACTAATAATAAAAGTTTGAAACAAAAGTGGTTTTACATAAGGCTTTCAGTGTAGTAGTTAATCACAGCAATCTACTCCAATCAATAGAGCTAGCTATTACTGAAATAATAGATAAAATGCCTGGCTTAACAATCTATATTCTGATGGAAAACTGTCTGAATTTTGAGTCAACACATGTGAGTATACTGGCTCCACCACTTAGTAATTGCAGAATCTTGGACAAAACAATTATCATCTCTGTCTAAGCTGCCCTATTTGTACAGTGGTTAACAATACTTATAATGTCTTCCTTTCAGGGTTGTAATAAGGATTTGATGAAACAATGTATGTAAGTGAATGAAAAAAATGTTCATTATTTGCTATGTGTCAAACACTGGATTTAATGCTTCTGATAAAAATACAACAGTAAACATTCCCTGCCATCAAGCAGCTTACTTCTGTGTACCCCTCTTCTTAACCCCCACCAGGGCTACTTTCCTTAATATCTATCTACTTGTATTGGAAGGCTGAGTTTCCCCAAAGCTTATGACTACTTCTCTCTTCAGGGACCTAGGGACAACTGTGAACAAGGCAGTTGGGTGAGGAGGAGATAATTCTTTCATGCTATTGCCCCCATCCACTGTGGTCTGTTTATTTATTATCTATTAGAAAATCAGAATTAATTAGCTTTAAGGAAAGGCTATTTACTCTGATTGCATAGTAAGAACAAGTGGTTACAAAACAACCTCCCAAAAGTCTGGAACAAACACTCCCACAAGTATACACAGAATCTGAGGGAAGGTTTGTTCAGGCTTAGAACAAAAGAGAAACAGCTCCAGGTATAGACAGTACTTTTATCCATTTTTGAAGTACTCATCAGGCTCCTTTTTGATGATTATAACTCTCTACTGAACTTCAAGCATGTATACCCCTGTAGAGTCTTGACTTTCCCTTTCTTCAGTGAGTCTAATTTGTCCTCAATTCCTGACTCTGAAACTGCCATTTGCCAGTGTTGTCAGCAAAGGGGTCTAAATTTTGCAACCTTTAGAGAGCTCTGTATACTTATGTTCTGGTCAGTGTGGGAGTGGGGTATGAGAAGGAAACAGAAACACTCTCTTTCTCTCAGGTAATCTACTCTCAGGGTCTTGGCTGGAGATGCTTTCCCACTATACTGGGCTGCTATTGAAATGTTGCAGTCCTAACTGACTTACTGTTTTATCAGGCATGACTGAATTTTTTTGCAACAAAACACAAATACATATCCTGTAAGATATCATCTGCTTTATCCAAGTACTTCATTTCTCCTACATTGATTAAAGATTTGTCTGTAACTAGTTCATACCTTTAATAGATGGCTTAATTGATGACACCTCAGAAGACTAGGAATTGCTCATACCTAGTTTATAGTTTTGATTAATTGATACTATACCTCAATCAGAGAGGCATTTTTTTTCTTTCAGGGTTAAAATATCATGAGGTGGTTGTTGTTTATACCTTAATTGAATTGGGATATCTCTCATGCACTCTAATGGGAGAGACAACATTTCAATGGGGATTGGAGGCCAGAAAGAGATACTTTGTTTGAGGAAATCACAAGGATGGTAAAGTCACAAGAGAATTGATTGACTCACCTTTCCTAGTATTCCATTAGCTGCAGCCATTTTGTATGGTTCCAGAAATAGAAAGTGTTGTGTGTGGAGGGAGGGAGGACATACATATTATAGGGATCAGGGTCATGGTACCCCTGTGCATATAATTTTTTGTCCCTCCCTTTGAGGAGAAATCTGAATTTTTTCTTTTATTGGATGTTTACAGTACCTTATCATAAAATTTATGTTGATATTATACAGTATATACATATATTTAAGCATACCTTAGGTTCTAAACTTTTTTTGTCTTCTGTTGACCTTTGTGTGTCATCTGTAGCTTCTGCAAAAATCCCCCAAAATTCCCATTTAATTTTTTTTATGCTGACCCATGGTATATTGAAACTTAGATTGGGAAAATCAATATATGGAAGGGATAACTGAGTTATACAGCGATAGAGAAGACAGCAAGAGGATCGCCAGTATGTATATTAGATATAGCTGTACCTGGCTAAATGTAGTGGCATATTCTAAAGATTTTTAGCCCTAAAAGCTCTATAAAAATAGAAATAATTTCTGTATGTGATTACAATGTACTGGAGAGCAGAGACTATCTCCTATTATCTTTGTATTTTCCTCATATGTAGCATCTTGTAAGGAATAATTTTGTTATTGCTGAACATTGAATGTATTCTTACTCTATAGTTTACTCTTAGTTTGGAGCCCTATGAATCATCTTAAACACCTTCTATCAGTCAAGATCATACTATTATCTTAATACTAAGCTTTTTCAATGAAACACATGATTATTTGATAAGAAAATACACATTTGGGGCAGCCAGGTAGCACAGCGAGTAAGAGCACTGGCCCCAGTGTCGAGATGATCTGGGGATCGAATCCGGGCTCAAACACTTAGCACCCACCCAGAAACACCTGGCCGTGTAACCTTGAGCAACTGACTTAACCCCAATTACTTAAAAAAAAAAGAAAATACACATTTGTATATATTCTTTCTCTAATTTTACATACATATATATGTATACATATGATAAAATGTCATTTAGGACTATTTCAAAATATTAGTTTTAAAATGTTACATGCACTAAATTTTATAACTAAATTTGAAGAACGTGTATTCAGTTACCACCTTAGAGGTCAAACCTGAAGAAAATTGAATAATACAATGTAGAAATTTAAGAAATAGTTGTATTTCAACATTTGTTTTCCTCCTCATTGAATCGCTTGGTTTTGTGCTTTTCATGGTTCAAGGTAAATGGTATTCAAGAATCTAATGAGGCTTGTTTGACCTTGGTCACTCATTTTAATTGGTGTGCAATGTCTTGAGACCCATTAAAAATATCTTACCTTTCTAGACCATCTGGTATTTGATAGTTAGTGATACATAGTGTACAAAGCAAAAGGACCACATGTTTATTCCTAGGTCACTCTGACATGATGGTTTATTACTTTCTCATGCCTGTGCACACACAGTAAGTACCATTAACACTACTAGAAGATTGGAGTTAATCTGAAAAGAGGTAAATTTATGGAGCCATTGAGTACAGAAATGATAAAGGACAAAGATAAAAAGGTATAGTGAGAAACCAAAAGAAAAGAGTTAGAAATCAGTTCAAAATCACATATATCGTTTACATGAAAAAGATAAGAATTATATAGTTATAAACATGATCAAGCCCATTTCCTTTGGCACTTCCAAATTGTATAGCCTACTATATGACCTATGAAGTAATGAAAGTGATTGATTCTTGGGTCCATCCACAACTCTTTTAGGTTTAGTAGTTGAAGTTCCCTACCTTTGGATGAACTTAGGGTAGTCTATGCTGTCCCTTGTATTAACAGATGTGATTCCTGAAAGATGATTACTGGGATATTTTAAAAATATTAATGACACGTTAAAAAAAATCTTTGATGGTTTCTGACCATCAATATGAATTTAAGAGATAATAGGATATTCAGAATAGAGAGTTAGCCTTGGAATCATGATTTTTGAGTCCCATCACTCACACATAATGTATATGTAGACACAGGCAAGTCATTTACTCAAAGGTCTCAGTTTCCATATAGTCTCAAATTTGTATTAGCAGAGGGACTCCCACCATTAGAAGTTCTATGCTAATAAAGTCATAGTGTAACACAAAAAAATCAAGAATGCATTAAAAAAAATTTCTAAAGCCCTTACATACAATTCAAATTTCACCCATTTTGTGATATCACTTGCATTCTCTAACCCTCCTTTTTTTGTTGGTAAAATACTTGTACTGCAAGGTTCACAGCACTGTACTATAAAGTACTTTTAAAATGTTATAAAAATACAATTAGTTATTATGTAGCTTGCCCAAATTTGTTGGCTTGAATGAATGGAAAGCAATTCCCTTTTAACTATTTATTTTTTGTTTAATATTTTCTAATTTAATGATAATTTTTTCTTTGTAAAGAAAACACAAGCAACATAGCTCTTTCCATTATCTCTAATTATCTTCTCATCTGTCCTAACAACAGTTCTGTACCTCCTTTAATCTTCCTCCTCACCAAACCAGATTTTTAAAAAATCATTTTTTGTTGTCATCTGTAAAACTAAGCTTACACTGGGTGTAACCTTTGAATAGAATTGCACTTTTTTTTTTGCTTTCATTCTTAGTTACTTGTCCTTTTCTCCAATTTTCTGGACATGCTTCTTTTTAAAACCAAATGACCTCAACAATAGTGTGGTCATTTATACCCAAGGTTTCTGTAGTTCATTTATAGACAATTCTTATTCCTTGATCAGAATCATTTTTAGAATTACAGTTAGCCTCATCTTTTCTTCCATACTTTGAAGGAAGAAATAATCAAGACAATTAAATAATTTCTCTGCTATTCTGCATTTAGCTACCAGCTTCCCTGATAACTCCTACATAAGTACTAAATCATGGTTCTATGTCAATTTGGTGATCTGCTTCCAGGACCCATCTTCCTTTCGCTTCTTCATTAGGATTGACTCAAGTAATTTAACAAGATGTCAGTGAAAATGTATCCAGCAGAAAGCAGTAGCTTCCTGCTTTTCTTTTACAGAGTCTCTGGGATCAAGTGATTAAATGTGACACCTTTGCTTCTTTTTAGACTTCTTATCTGGATCTTTGTTTTCCATCAGTTCTTTTCATTTGGTTGAAAAGCAAGGGAGACTTTGCTAGTTAGGTAATCCTAAACTGCAGTAATAGAAATACATTATTTTTTTTTCCCCTAGAATGTGGGAAATGAGATTCCCACTGTACCTGCATTCCATTAGAATGTGAGTTCCTTTAGGACAGCAATTGTTGTGTTTCTTTGTATCCCCTCCACTTAGTGTCTGGTACATAGTAAATGCTTAATAAATACTTATTGAGTAACTGACTCCCTATACCCTGTATAGGAAATTTTGCATCTAAAGTACAATGTTATTTTTAGTCAAAACATTTCTAGAAGAAGCAACCCTTGTTTTACATAGACTGGATTAGTTCTCCTTTCCTTCCTTACTTTGCCTAGAGGGAATTTAAAGTCAGAAGCTTCACCTTGCCTATCTTGTTGCATTGAAGGGAACACTTTCCTGGCTATTTACTATTTGTGGACACTACAGGAGGGGCTATTTTAACTGTATACCTTTCTTAAATGATTCTTTTAATTCTTACTTTGCAAATCTAGTTTTAATTATGTTTTATGCTCCAACAGTGTTTACTGCATTTTAAACCTTGAATGTGTTTGAGGATTGGTTTACAATGACATTTGTAAAGGTGGACTGATAAACTTCAGTATATCCAATGAACAAATGAGACAGTGGGACTACTCTAAGTCATGTCATTTAAGTATTTGTGAAAGATCAGTGCTTGAAAAGAGAAGATTTTAAGAGGGTTGTGATAAATGCATTTTGTATTTGAAAAATTGTTCTGTGCAAGAGGGATTATATAATATATGTGGTTCCCTAGGGTCGAAGAGCTCAGCAAGAAAATTTCAGTTATTTTCACTCATCACAGGGAAGAACTTCCGTTCTATTAAAAAAAAAATGGAATGTAGTGAATTACCTATCATTGGATATATCCAAGAAGAGACTGGATAAAAAATCCTCAGATATATTTCAGTGGATATAAATCAAACAGGGGTTGGAGTCAATGATCTTTAATATCTAATCAAACCCTATAATATTCTAATTCCTTATATATCATGTCTGTTTTCAAAAAAGAAGGCAAAATATTACATTTACTTTTTTCTTTTTCTACGTAATAGAATTGCTTGTCCTTCCAAACCTATTTATATAGCTGAAACTTCTCTCATTAATTGTAACAAATACTTTGTTTCTTACATATACTTTCTCAATTATTTAAAAGTCACTTGACTATTGAAAATGATCATTAATTTTTGTTTCCTAAAGTTAATACCCTCTTAGTCCAATGATTGCTACGCTGAATTACCCTGACTTGGAGAGTAAACTTTCTTTCCCCCTTTTAGGTAATACTCCATGGATAAGGTTTTATACCTCTTATGCAACTTTATTAATTCTACTTTCAAGTCATTCTTCTAAAGTTCTCACTTCCTTTCCTATTATATCATTTATATTTATTTCATTAATAAAATCATTTAAAAAACCCTTTATTTCCTCTAAGAATTTTGATTTAACTTCTATATAAGCTGTGCTTTTCTTTGAGGCTTTGTTTGTAGATATTTTTGAGTCATTTTCTTCTTTTGGATTACTTCTTGGATGTCCCTGTCACCATAATAACCCTTTAATATGGGAATCTTTTTAAAAAATTAATTCTTCCATCTTTACAATACATCTCAAAGTGAGATGCTGTGTTTGAATTAGGCTTTCTGTGCTTTTTTTTTTTTTTAGGATAAGTCTATTCCATATCTTGACCCTGTTTTGTATATTCTGAGGTCTTGCCTCTGCTTTTCCTGGTCATTGAATGTTGTCTTTTCCAAAGATCTTGGGGGCAGGTTAAGTTAGATTTCTGTAAGGTTTTGGTGTGGCCATGGTTATCTGATCTAGGATGAAGTCTGATTGCTTCCTTTCTGGTCTAGCTACACAAGCTCCTGACCCAGTTTTGAGTTTGAGTGATACAGCAGTAGGCTTGACCCCAAGTTAATGTCTATAGTGACATCTGTGGGCCTTAGACCCCTTTTAGCCATCAGAAAATACATGCAGGTTCAGAGAGAATTGCAGGCTCCTCCATCTTCTGAGTTTCCTACCCTGGTTATTCAACTGTGGGAAGAGGAATCTAAGAACTTGCTCACAGGTCAGAAACACACACCATTTCTTCTCCTTGCCCAGTATATGGCCTTAATTCTCATTAGTTCCTTGATCCCCATGCAGTCATTCTTTAGTCACCATTAAGTAGAATCCCCTTTGTATCCCATAGTAGATCTTCCAACCAGGTCTGGTATATGAACAACAGAATTGACCGCATACTCTTATTTCTCCTATCTACATAGTGTTAGGACCATCTCTGCTGGATCTGTTACCACCTCTTACCCTGGTGCCCCTCAGAGGCCCCATCTTAGTCTACTACCCAGTGCTTGAGAATGGTGCCTTTCTGGATAGACTCAGTCCTGAGTGCCCAGAGACACGTCTATCTCTATATGATGATTTTCCCTGGGGGAAAAAAATTGCTTGCTGTGATTTTTTTCCTTGGATTTCCCAATCACAACTCAGTAAGATATTTTTTTTAAGTCTTTGTAGTTGTCAGTGAAAGCTAGGTTATATTGCTTTCTGAAGAAATGAAAGGTCATAATCTCAAAGTAAACATGAAGCAAAAAGTGGGAAAAAGGGGACCTAGCACTACCAGATATCAAAGTACACTACAAAGGAATAATCATCAAAACTGTTTTGGTACTGGTTAAAAAATAGAGATTTATAAGTGGAACAATTTAGTTACAGATGATAGAGAAGCAAATAAAACACAGTTGATTGTGTTTGATAAGCCCAAAGACCTCATCTAGTGGAATAAGACCTCACTGTTTGACAGAAAATGTGGTGAAAACTGGAAAACGGGCTTGCACAAAATAGATATAGAGGAACATTTTATACTATATACCAAGATAACTTTAAAATAGATAACATGACTTGCACATAAAGAGTAACATAAAAATCATATTCAAGCAATTAGATTATATTTTCAAATAAAAAAATGACATAAAACAAAAGAGAGGATCACAGAAGATAATTTAGTTCAATAAGCATTTATTAAATACCTACTATGTTCTAGGAACTGTGCTAAGAGCTGGGGAAACAAATAAAAACAAAGAGAGTCCTTGTCCTCAAAGAACTTGGAAAATCTAATGGGAGAAGAATATCAACCAAAGGAGGCTAGAAAGTATAAAAGGAGTGGGGGAACTTCTAGGGTTGTTTCAGGGAGTTGAAACCAGGCAGAGCTACGGCTGCAAAGTGGAATAAGTTGGGAGTCCAATTTCTGTCCTCTATAAAGGAAGACTTTGGGAGGAGTTTGGTACTTCCTGACATAGTCCCCCAAATCAAAGGCTAGATGAGACTCAGGGAGGTGATATCCAGGTTTCCATTAGCAGCATGGTGATGAGATTAGAAAGGATGTACTTATCTCTGGAGGGCAGCTTGTTCCTTGAAGTTGAAACCAGACAGATAAAGACAAAACCTACAAAAAGGTTTTGCACAATAATAATAAAAGAAAAAAAAGAAAATGAAAAATCAATGCAGCTAAAATTAGAAAGAAAATGTAACTGAGGGTAGGGAACCTTTGTGGCAAGTCTCTAACAATCTCTTTCCAAGATCCTTAAGGAACTAATTTAAATTTAAAAGAATAAGTGTTAATTCTTAATTGATAAATGGTCACAAGATATGAACAGGCAGTTTCTAAGGAAGAAATTCAAGCTACAAATAAGTATATTAAAATGCTTTAAATCAATAATAATTAGATAATTGCATCCCCAACTTAGCTCTAAAATCTCTTTATAAAGTAATGAATAAATTGAATTAAGATAAACATTACTTCCTTCCTTGGTACTGCTATTCTCTATATGTTCTTTTCCTCTCTTAGAAAGCAAAACCTTTGAATGGAGGAATTGTTCTTGCTTTGGAATTTATATCCATCCTTAGTACAATGCTAACTGTAAAGTAAGAACTTAATAAGTTCTTTTTTTTCCACTCATTTATAATGATTCAGCTATTATAAAATTACATTGAAAATAATAAATAAATGGAGAGGAAAAATTCTAAAACAAATAAAGCATAATAAATAAGGATAAAATAAAAAAAATAAAACTATATGAGGTGCAAAATATTTTAGGAAGTATACTGGATGTGGGATCACAGAATCTGGACTTTAATTTTTATTTAAGCTACTGACAGGTTATGTGACCTTGGGTAACTCACTTGTATCTCATTTATAAATTGAAGGACTCAAATTCAAAATCCATTGAAGTCCCTCTGACAACTAAATATGTGGCCATACATCAACCTTATTTGAATTGTAGTAAAATCCAAGAATGCTTTTCAAGTAAATATTTCATTAAAAGAACAATTTGTATTTCAATAATGTAAAATTATACATATATGTGTATAATATATATGTTCATGTATGTATATATTCCTCTATTTCTATTGACTTTTAGGGGGTGGGGTGAAGGAGTTCAGCCTTATGATTTCATCAGTGTATAGCATTCAGGACAGGAAACCCACTCCAATAATGCAGATTGGCAACTATTCTGCAATTTAGAGAGTTGCCTTACGACACTAAGTTATTATTTGCCCACAGTCATACAGCCAATATGACAAAAGTTAGACTTTAATCCAGTTTTACCCCTGAAAGTGTACATACATGCATACATAAACATACACACATGGACATGTATATATACATGTAGGTGAGTGTATATGTGTATATATGTAGGTGTGTGTATGTGTGTATATAAATGTACACATGTATGGTATTATTGGGTATAAGTACAAATAATATATTGTAGATAAAAATATGTTCATAGGTGAATATACATCTATATAGATGTTTAAATCATTAAACAACTGTACTAAGACTTCATGAATATCCCTTTATATCACATCTCTGTATCCATATTTATGTCTATACTTATATCTGTAGTCTATATCTATCTCATCTATCTATATCAATATCTATTCCCTTCTAGGAAACTTTGTTGTATTCAAGGGACAAACCCATGGATGCTGTGATGTATTTATGTATTCATATACTTCATTAATAAATTCTTGCCTATTAGCATACCAAAGATAATATTTGAATTCCTTTATTTTTCTATCGCTGATTATTTTTTATTAGTGATCAGGATTTCTTGATCAAATTTGTGGAGAAACTAATTGATCATTTTTCTGTCTTAAAGCAGCCAAAATATATATTCTTGAACTACACTAGGGAGTTGGGAGAAAAAAAAACGGAACCACTGAATTAATGATTACATATATTTGCAATTTACCTACCACTAGACATTCAAATATTGTACCATATATGTTATGAGGAATTTGGATACTATTATAATATGTAGATATATCACAACCTGAAATGAATAGATAGTATTGAAGGAACTTGCACTCATTAATTTCAATCCCTAATTTTATAAATAAGTAAACTGAGACCCAAAGATATTAAGTGCCTTGACATGAGTCACAGGTAGTTGAGCAGAAATGCAAACCAAGTTCCTTTGACCTTCAATGCAGTTCAATTTTCTTTCATTCCCACTGATTTCTCTTGAAAAATTTTAGGAAAGTTTTCATATGCAGATATTTTAAGCTGATTCTTAAGAAGTCTCATATTTAATTATAACTTAATGAAATATTTATCTTTTTTCTTTAGAATTTTTTTTCCATTTTCATTAATCACTCTCATAGTTCATAATCTGTTTATTAGATAATGAATGGTCATGAAATATTTAAAATATTTGAAGGTATTACTTTAAAATGAGGAATATCATAGCAAACCCTTAATAAAACTTTTTTTTCAAGCAAATGTCCTCAATTCCAGAAATAACAAAATAATGAGCAAACTCTATTCTTTACATGTAGAATGTAGAAAGTGGTACCCATGAAGCCCTGGTTGCTCATTTGTAATTTGTAGTTGTCAAAATGTATATTTGCCTTGCATCATTTGCTCTTTTGCTTTTACATGTTGCTCCAGATTTCTGAGTAGAATAAAATATCTTGCCCAGAAGAGACATAAAACATACATATATAGTATGAAAGGACAGAGAGCAAATGGAAATGTGACATTCCAGCCAGTGACACTTAAGAATGGTAATCTTTCAGAGCATTCTTCAAGACTATAGTGCTAAATTATACTGATATTTTTTGTTGTACATAATTCTGCTTATAATTCTTTATTTCCTTGTTATTTCCAAAGTAATGTGAGACACAAGAAATAAACATGTTCCTATCTACAATTCACTTGAACAGTTTTTATTTGTTAAAATACAGATTATAAAAGAAGGAAATGATTTGTTGCAAATTCTTGTGAATTTCAGATTTTATTACTTACCTTAAACCAATGCAAATGAGGATTATATACCTACTTTCATCTGTTTGCTCTTTCCTGGGAATGTGCTGATGAAATGTGAGTAAAATGATCCAAAATAGAGCTCCAAAAAGCAAATTAAAGTTATTAGCAAAGGGAGTAGGAAATATCTGTAAATTATAGCATCTATAGACAGCTATGTTTGCAACGTTCCCTTAACCAGCCTATGATATTTGCTAACTGAATTTTTTAGCTTTTGCTATTTGTTCTTGTTACAGACCCAGATGGCCCAGGGTGATCTTTAATTTGTTGGGCTCAAAATAAAGTATTGCCCTCTCCAGAGTTTAACAAAGGTTGTCCAACTTCAGGGTTTAAGAAAGTCCAAATAAATCTGTTTCACTCTGCAATTTGACCAAAGCCTAAATATAAAGATTAACACTTCCCATTGGGACTTCTCAGCTGCTCATATTCAAATACCCTTTCTGCATGGCCATCCTTCTCTTGCCTTCTTGGTGGATAGAACCGTGGTGAATAATTTTTTTTTAATCCATTTCTTTTTTAGGAATCCAGTCAATTTTGACTTTACAAGCTTGATGAAATCTTGATTTAGCTCTTCAAATGAAAAGTATTGTGTAGATCAGAGGTGTTAAACTCAAGACCTGCCAAAATGTAATTGAGAAATGTTTTACAAAATAAATAAGTATAAAATACAACATACATAATATTAATTTTTGGTCTTCTAAATTCCATCTGCAGCCTGCAGAGATCTTTTTCTATTTGAGTGTGACAACAGTGGTATAGAATGTAAGCTCTTTGAGGGAAGGGTCTTCCTTCCTTCCTTCCTTCCTTCCTTCCTCCCTCCCTCCCTCCCTCCCTCCCTCCCTTCCTTCCTTCCTTCCTTCCTTCCTTCCTTCCTTCCTTCCTTCCTTCCTTCCTTCCGTGCATATTCTAGGCACTTAATAAGTGTTGTTAAAGTGTATTTTTACTTTTTATTTTTTAAAAGACAAAGGTTTGTTTATATCCCTTTACTTTTTTCCCATTTAGGGTATTGAAGGATCCTCTGAAAATCTGTAACTGTCTATGGACTGATTAGTTTATCAATAAATACATACATAATTATTTCAGGGAGGGAGCTGATCCGGGGTTTCCAGGCCACTTTGAAGTGTTTGTTGACATTCCTCCCATCTTGTAATCAACTTTTCAAGATACCAAGAAGGAGATCTTGGAAGAGAATCTCCTAGAAATGTAGACCTACACACTTGCTCCTTGTTAAAAGGACCAGGGAAAGTTACCTGATTTTTCCTTAATTACTTCAACTACCTCCAAGTTCCCAAGACCAATGGTGATTGAAAATCTAGAGCATAGAGGCCAGAGGAGCTGCTCCCCTGAACTTGTCCTGTATCACTCACATTTTTTTTGTCATGAACTTCCTGACTGGGGTGCAGCATTGAGAGAGGAGAAAAAGGAATTTTTTCCCCCAACAAGGGGCATAAAGTGCTTAAAGAAGAAACTCAGAACAAAAGCCCTGTGTTTTACTAGGTCAGTCTGAAGCGGAGCGTTTCTGAGAATCCTTTTCCTGTCTTCTTCTTTGTTTCCTTTTTTTTTTTTTTGACAAAGATCATGGAATGTAATACTGAGAATGGTTATTTCCAACGCTGGGGGATATTGTCTGGCTAATTGTGATTTCAAAATTTCCAGTTTGGAGGAATGAGACTCTCAGAGTTAATTTCCTTAGCAAGCAAACTTCTTAAAGAGGAAAGAACTGTTCCCCTCAGAGAAATAAAACCATGCCATAAGCACTCAGAAGACTTAGACCTTTCCAACTATCCATAATATTTTTGTGAGCTGCTAAAAATGGATACATCTGAGGTGAATAGGAATTATTTTTCAGTTCTATTTACCTTCTGTGTGAATCTACATATAAGAGACTGTCATGTTTCTGCATTGGTTTTTAACTTGGGTCTGGCACTTTCGCAGAGTGCCTCTGCTGCTGTTTTTCCACATTGAAGAGGTTAGGGAGCCTGCTTCCAGGAGAGATGTAATGTCACGTGCAAGTATCTTGGAGGGAAGTTGGAATATGTAAAGACAATCTCTAATTGATTTCAATTGGCTAACCATGGTGAAAAAGCAAGTTCTTTGCTTTTCAAAAAGACCTGAGTTGGCCTTGCCCACTCTTACTTCCTTTGCTCTTGACTTGAAATCTTTTACTGATGGTGTCCAAAGATATCCAACTTAATAAAAGGAGAGACCTTAGGCTTTCTCCTTTCTGAGGTCATGTAGCCCTAGGAACAGGTTTAGTCTTAGGTTCTTTGCCTAAGCGGCATTTTTTTTCCACTTTAGTGTAGACAGATGTTCCCTTAAGAAACAGTACTAATGAGAGTTAACCATTACTTTCACCTGTGGATTTCAGTCTCCAAGTCCGATAGAAGACTGAAGAAAGAATAGGTAGATAAAAGACACATTAATGAAGAGAAGAAGATCCTCAATTTTCCTATACTCCAGATATGATCCCTTCCTTTGCTGACTGAGGAAAGTGACATATAGGATCCGGTAAGGTGAATTGCTTCTGTATTCTTTCCTTTGTATTTGGTTTTGTTTGGAATCAAGTAGAGAGCATATATATTGACAAAAGTCCCATCCCACCAGCTCTTATTAGCCTCACAGGAGCCCAGAGAACTTTGAGACAGCATCACATCCAACCCTTTCTTTTTAAAAACGATAAGCAAACTGAGGGCTAGAATGGAGTAGGTCTCAGAAGTCACACAGCTCATAAGTAACAGAACCAGGACCAGGCTAATGGGGGAGGAATTTTCCATTTCACCTGCAGCATCTCTATAAATATTCTGTTTAAATATTGCTAAGTAGTAGCCTAATTGAGCTTAGAATGTTTAAATTTAGATTAAATAACATTAAAATTTTTAATTATATTTTTTTTTAAGCCAAGACTGCAGAATTAGTAGTTTGCAATCTGAGGCTGAGTATAAAGCAATCCAGAAGTTTTGTATATGAAAAGAATACTAAATTCAGGCCATTATATAACCCTAGATTAAGATAAAGAGCTAGAATAAGTATATTTAACACAGATCAAAAATGCTTTTATCTTTAAATTATTACTCCTATATCTCTCCTCTTTTATCTCTTTATACAAATTCATGTTCATACTGATTTTAATAAAGATTTTGTTTCATACTAATACAATATATATATATATATATATATATAGTTCCCCAAACATCTCTAGTAAAAATGGGCAGAGAGGGATGGTTATCACTACCTAACAAGTCAATAGGGCTATCTAGATAATTGTTGTCAAAAATTCCAAGGGGACAAGATTAGCTACCTCAATCTTATGTAGAATGAATAAATGCCATAGAAAGGAATTCAAGACATCAGAAGATAAGAGAACATTAGAAATAAAATTAAATAAAGAACTCAGGAAGAAATATAAAAATCTGAGTATTAGAATCCTATGGAAATGTAAGACTTCACTATCCATTTGAAATTTCATTCTTTGTAGGAAACTACATGAAGAATAAAACCATATTTTGATTTAAACTTTGAAATCGTGATAAATAAAAGAGATGTAACAGAAAAAAGTCAATCAGGATATCATAAGAAAGGAGTAAAAAGTAACAATGTCAAATCATGAGAATACAATTAAAAATGTCTCATATGATGGCAGGAGGTACTGAAGGATCCAGAAAATAAAAATAATTCTAATAAACCAATAAAATAGTCATATGTAGCACTTTACCACTTTATGGTTTGCTATAGCTCAATATTTTTTCATTTGCTTCTCAGATAGTAAACCTTTGAGATAATTGCCAATGTTCCCCTATTTTACTGATGAGGAAACAGAGGAAAAGAGAGGTTAAATGGGCTCAGTCATACAACTAGCAAATAGGTAAGACAGGATTCTAATCCAGGTTTTTCTGACCCTACATCTATCATGCTAATGCACTTCAAATCCGTCCTAACTTTTCCAAGCCATGGATTATGATTCTCATAAATGCAAGTCATCTCTCCCTTCTTCAAGTAAGCACATTTCAAATATAGCAGTTAATTGCTCCCTCACCCAAGGGGGTTCAGCTTGTACCAAGTAAAGCTCTTGGCATCATCCCATGGCAGTTCATCCCCTGGAAAGGCTGAGAGGAATATTACAAATAACATGCCAAGAAGCTTTTTACTTATGCCATCGTGTATGATGTGCTATTTCTGCATAATATGTATTAAGGAGAATAAATTTGTGTGAATGTTGTAGCTCTTCTATCTGCTTTTACCATGAGATGTTTTTGCATTCTGTATTTTTCCCTCACAGTTCAATAACTTTTGCTCTTAAAACTTGGTGACATTATTTGGAATTATGCTAGGAAACTGACTTAAATATCCCTAGCCATTGACCCAGATATCCAACTGCCAAGAATATACTCCAGCAAAAGTTAAAGATGGAAAATAGACCTATATGCACCAAAATATTCATAGCAGCACTTTTTTGTGGTAATAAAGAAGTAGAAATAACGTAGATATCCCTCAGATGGGGAAGGGTATAGCTAATGGAATATTTACTGTACTTCAAAAAATAATTAATATGAAGAATCTAGAGAGGTAGGGAAAGATTAAAATGAGCTAATAAAAAATAATCCAAACCAGAAACATACACACCTGAATAAATATATGTGTGTTTCTATATATATATGTATATATACATATATGTATATTTATTGAGAGAGAGAATGAAAATGAATTATGATGCTCATGCTTAAACTGGAAGAATTAAGGTTATTCATCTCTCCTCTTTGAAGAGGTGGGGCACTAATGGGTGTTTAATATTGCTTGAACTGTCACACACAAGTGATGTGTTGATAGGTTTTTCAAGAACTAATTTTTTTCTCTTTAGAAAAATGTTATAAGAAATGGTTGATAGGGTAGAGTGGGGAAGAACATGCTTAGAAATAAAACTATTATAATATTTTATAACATATACCTTATTTAAAGTTTTATTTTATTATATAAAATTATCTAGAATTTTATACAACAAAATAGAAATTTATGTCATTGGTAGTTTTACTTAAAACCAATGAATCACTTTGGAGAATATTCATGAGGAAAAATGAGATATGCATCACTTTTTCTCAATAAATTTATCTGTTAGCAAAGTATGCATTATAAAATAAATGAATCATAAGCAAGTCATCAAAATTCATAACTTAAACGGAAGTCCAATTCTCCAATCCATTAATATGTTGACTGGTGTTTATTCAGACAAGGTCTCTCAGATACCCAGATTGTTCTGGGCTATTTATTTTTAGCTTTCTCCTGGTCCCTTTTCTTTTTTTCCTTTATATGGTTTTACTTGATAATCTTATTAGGTGCCATTTCTATGCTGGTGATTCTTATATCTACTGAATCTGCGTGTGAGCACACACACACACACCTATCTGTCTGTCACTAGGAATGGATATAGCCCACCCTCTATCCTGACTTCTAGCCAGGTATTTCTTCCTTCCCACTGAGCATCTCAACAACAACATCCTACAGATATCTTAAATTCAAAATATCTAAAACTGAACTCATCTATCTCCCCAAACTTTCCCTTCTTCCTAATATCCACTTACTATTAAGTGCAACATCATCCTCCCTGTAATTCAGGCTCATAACTGGAATCATCCTTGACTTCTAAGTCTTATGTGCCGCCTCCCCATATCCACTATTTTGCCACATCCTATAGATTTTAACAACCTATCTACTCTGACACAACTACCACTTTGGAGCTAGTACTCATTACCTTATGCCTAGTTTTTTGGAATAACCTTCTGAATGAACTCTCTTCCTTCAACCTTTCCCCACCATAGTGCATGCTCCATTAATCTGTCAAAAATATCTTTTCACTGTACAGCTCTGACCACCACACAAATACACACACCCATTCAATAAATTTCAGTATTTCCCTAATACTTCCAGGATCAATTATAATATCCTCTGGTTTTTAAAATGCTTCATAACCTGACCAATCCCTTTCTAGTTTCCTAATATATCCGTATTTTCTTTGTGATTCAGTGACACTGGCCCTCTTATAGTTACTTGCACAATAAACTCCATCTCCTGACTCAAGGCATTTTTGCTAGCTGCCTTGTATGATTAAAATGCCTTTACCTCTCCTCTCTGTCTTCTTCCTTCCCTCACTTGTTTCAGGCTCTATCTAGAATCTCACTTTCTTCAAGAAGCTTTTTTTGATTGTCCTTAAAGCTAGTGCCTTCCCTCTAAGATTATCTTCAGGTTATTCTCTTTATATCTTGATTACACATAGTTGATTGTTGATTCCTTCCATTAGACTTTGTGCTCCTTGAGAGTAGGAACTGTCTGTTGCCTTTTTTTGTACACCCAGGTTTTAGCACAGTTCTTGGCCCATTATAAGTATTTAATAAGTGTTTCTTGACTTCTAAGGCTGCTACTTTTAATTAAAAAAAAATTGAAGATGCATGAAAACACTATTGGCACTAAAAATTGTTGTACATAATTTGACTATAACTACATTATTTGGCAATTTTTTTCTTCTAGCATGTCTGTGCAAATACAATAATTGGATTACGAGATCTAATTTATTCTAATTTAGTAGCGAATTGTATGAAGCCATAGACAGCTTGTTCATCAAATTTTCATAAGACACAAAACTAAGATAGCGAACATGTGGAATGACATAATTAAGGTCCAAAAAATTCTCAACAGACTAAAACAAAAGGACTGGATCTAGTATATTAATTGTACAGATATGTGAGGTTGGGTTAAAAAAACAAATTTTACAAGCAAAATATGAGTTAGCTATGGTGAGACAAGAGAGATACTTTGATTCTCTAATTCTGTGATGACTTACCCATGTAGTCATAGGTAACTCATTTAAACTTCCTTGAGGCACATTTCCTTCAACTGTGAAAATATGGGATAAGGGAGAGGGAAGAGTTAAGAATGATTAGCAAGTGCTCATACAATTGACTTAAGGGTACAGAGAAGAGATAGTACTGTGCTTATTATTTTTTAACTGCAAAATAGCATTGAATTCAGGAGGGCAAAAAACTAGCTTAAAAACTCTTTTCCCTTCAAGGTTTGGAAAAATCATACAAAATTCCTTGAAAGACATAAATAACAATAGTTGTAATTAATACAGTGCTTTAAGGTCTGTCCAGTGCTTTGCATATGTTCCCTCATTTGATCCCTGAGGAGTATGTGCTATTATTTTTTCCTGTTTTATAAAACAGAAAACTAAAATTGGGGAGGATTCCTCACAAACTTGAATAAAAAAAATACAGCATTATTTTCATTTACATATAACTGAAATCCAGAATTTTTTCAAATATTTGAAAGCAATGTTTTGAGAAAGAGTGCTTAGGGGTCCATAAGTTTCAGCAGACTGTCAAAGGAATTCATAACCAACAAACATAAATATTATCAACCACTGCTTTAGAGGTTAGAACTCATAATATACTTATTTCCTTTTTATAATATAGGAAATGTTGATTTATGTATTTCTATATTGTCAAACATAAGCTCAAAACTAGGCTTGTTCAATGAATTAACAAATATTCATTGATTGCTTACTCTATGTTCAACAATGCGCTAATATTTCAGGGGCACAGAAAAATAAAATTCATGGTCCTTGACAAGATGAGTTCAATGGTTTTTTTTTGTTTTGTTTTGTTTTTTTGAGGGGGGAGGGCAGGGCAATTGGGGTTAAGTGACTTGCCCAAGGTCACATGGCTAGTAAGTGTTAAGTATCCGAGGTCCAATTAGAACTCAGGACCTTCTGACTCCAGGGCCCATGCTCTATTCACTGCACCATCTTATTGTCCCTGATGTTTCTTTTAAATTATTGCAAATATGCCAGGAGCCATAGGACAAATGAAAATAAAAGCATTACAGCACAATTGTACATAACAATTTTTCCAATCCCTTCTTTCCAACTCTACGACTGACTAATTAACACAAAAACAAGAAAGTAGTCCTTAGAGATTATCATAATTATCTTAATAATGACAAATTTTGTCTTTGGCATCTTTCCATCTCCTCTTTTTCACCTCCTGAACTCACCCACTACACCTTAGTGAAGAATTTCAGTGTCCTTATATTACCCTCTGGCTTCTTAGAGCCTACCCATTTTGCCAGTGGCTCACACTTGCCAATTACTCAATTACTATTTCTCCTCCCATCCAAACCATCAAAACTCCCATTTCTTCACTGTACTCAGCTCTAGAGGTGATTAGAAGAAAAGGGAACTAATTAAATACATTAATGATAAGAAATAAAATGACTGATAGTCTGCCAAACCTCATTGTTATCACTGCTGCGGGATTTGAGTTTTAAAAGAAATTACGTGTTAACCTAAAAGATAAAATCTCTAATAGTTGAACTTTAGGATATAGCAAAATGAAGACCAAAAAAACTTTGAAACATAATGGAGAGGATGATATTTTTGGATTGGAGAAACCTGTCTAAAATTCCTGAAATCAAAGGATTTTAGCAACTTCATACTTTCTGCATTTAAATACCAGCCACACACCTTAGAAATCAACCAAAGGTAACATTTCTTGAAGTAGTCTAGCATTTTGTAAAAGAAAGAAAGCTAGCTTTGGACTCCCTTTTCTTTCAATACACCAGATGGCATATGACATTTTGAAGTGATACATACATTATTTCCATAGAAAATGCATTACTTTTACTCTCATTCCTGGGGAGCATGGATGATTTTAATCCATAGATAGTATTATAACATTCACTCATCATTCTCATAAAATGTTATCTAGTGAAAAAAGAACTTGCCTGAAAATAAGGAGATATAGATTTTTTTATACTCTAGTTATATCTCTATGTGCTTTTGGAGAAATAAACCTCATCAGGTTTTATTTTCCCTTTCTCTGTTTTAGAATAGTAATACCCACATCTTACCTAATTCAGACAGGGGAGGGGGAAAGAAGTCATTGCTAAATCAAGCACTTTGTATGCTTTTGTTGTAAGCAAAAATTATTAAAACCCTGCTCCTTTCCCAAGGTCAGAGCCCTGAAGCTCCTGGTCCCTTCTGTTCCTACTCCTTACTCAGTACACATCTTAGACTTCAACCATTTCTTCTGCTGTATCAACACCCCTAGGTATAGGACCCTTCCTCAGATTTCACTGGGACCAAGCTCCAGGGCATGAGTAACAGCACTGCCAGATAACATCTAATTCTACCCTATGCACTGGGTTAGGCTCCTTTGTGCTGGACCTGGCTTTTCCTCTTGCCTTAGTACACACTGCAAGCCCTGCTTTGATGTGCTAGAAGGCTCTGCATGGTGCCTCCTTGTTAGATCCTTTCCCCAGTTTTACAATAATTCATTTAATTTTGATTCAAAACAGGAATACATTTTGAAGAAAGGTTTCACCAATCTCTAGTGCTGTGTGTTTGTCTTGCTGAATTAGTAACTGACAGCAGTTCTAAGACCTGATCTCTCTCATTCAATGAAAAGAAAAAGTTCTTCACTTGAAGTTTCAGAAGCTGTGAGTTTTTTTTTTAATTCACTTTTTCTATATCCTGTTGAATAAAGAAAATAGTTCTCAGAATGTCATTACACTTGATTTGTGGTTTTTGTTTCCACATTTCATGAAGCTCATTTCTTTCTTACTTATAAGTGCTCATCTCTGATATTTCTAAACATCTATATTCTTATAGAATGACTACCTGGGCAAAAAAAAAAATCTAACTGGAAGGGAGTTTCTTTTGAAAATATTTTTCTTTGATTGTGAAGGGGAAGAGAACAGCGATTGAGCTGATCTAACATATAGTCTGACAGATGGGGATTTGGATTTGTCTGATCATAAACAACTTACTTTTCCTGATCAGTTATTTATCATCTTTTCTTATCTACCACATAGTACATGGGAAAAATATAGGGAAATGAATAATTTGGTACTTTAAAATCCTTGTAAATCTGATTCTCCATACTGAGGAAAAGATTCAAATAATCTAGCAACTGGACTTTATTAAAAAGTTTATGTTGATGTTGCAAAAGTGTTTTTTTTTTCTCACTTCCCAACTCACTTTAACCTCTAATTTACATAGCTTAGTCCCAATTAGTATGTGGTACAATCGAGAGTACCAGGTCTGGAATCAGGAAGACTCATCTTCCTGACTTCAAATCTGGTCTTAGACACTTAAAAGCTGTGTGACCCTGGGCAAGTAACTTAACTCTGTTTTCCTCAGTTTCCTCATCTGTAAAATGAGCTAGAGAAAGAAATGGCAAACCATTCCAGTATCTTTGCCAAGAAAATCCCAAATGTGTTCACAAAGAGTCAGCCATGACTTAAAAATGACTAAATAACAAAAACAAAACTCTTCTGATGTGGTCACATGTACTTGAATTTACAATACTTAAGAGTTAAAAATGATATAAAATATCTAATGGCTCTAGCCCAAAAGAAATATGTAGATCAAGTTCACATAATGAGACCGTTCCTGGGAATGCATTATTCGAACTAAACAGAATCTGGCTGTACTTAACACAGGTAGATGGAGTATACTCCTTTTTTTCTTAATACTATCTAGTAGAATGTCAGGGTAGAGCTATTAATCAGAACTGAGACTAGGGTAGGGACTCTAGAGCTTTGCCCCAGGCTGACAAATTTAGAGGCTTCTGACAATAGCACAGAAACACCATATCTAAAAACATTATTAGAAAAACTAATTATACCATAAAAAGTTTGCCATCTAAGTTAAGCAATCACACACACACACACACACACACACACACACACACACACACACACATATATACATACACAGATATATGTATGTGTATATATACACATCAGTATAAAATGGCCCTGATCTCCTCTGACTCTTAAAATTAGTATGTACGTGGACTACTGACAGCAAAAGATCAAGTGTCTGTTTATTCCAGAAGGAATCAGGCTGAATAACATGTACAAGAACAATGTGCCTACACTGTGGAATTCACTCTCCGTATCACCTCTGAACTTGAAATAGAATGAGTTCATATTGAGACTCTAAATGACTACAAAGTTAAATAATTGAAGAGAACCAGGCCACACAGCAATGCGATGTCACCTCTGCATTGAAAGAGAGAGGAAAAAAACACCCTGTGAAAGCTTCCCCTAGTCCTTGTCTCTGGCCCCTTTACTTGTAGTAGAGATTAATCATGAGGTTATACACTTTCAGGCATGATGGAGGGCTGCTGGTTGTTGTGCTGTGGGAGCCAGTGTCTCAGTACTGATGTATTATGGGACATAGACTACCAAGGAATGTTATGGGGAGGCATTTTTCCTAAGAATCTTTGTTTCTCAGAGTTTTGTTTTTGCTTATGAATTATAATGCAAGTGTACAATAATCTCCTCTGTTTCCTTTTGACTTGCCAAAAGTCACAAGTGATTAAACAAAAAAAAAGGGCTTAACCTGAATGACTCTTTAATGAACCTCTTTAAAATCCCTACATAGATGAAATAATCTGCTTTTGAAACAATAACAACTACTACAACAACAGTTTATTTTAAGAGTAAAGCAAGCAAAAGTCATCCTGGGACTGGATAGATCAGGAAACCTAAGCTTGAATTCTGCCTCAGACTCTTATTAACTTCGTGATACTGGCTAATCAATTAATCTCTCTGAGCTTCAGTCTCCTCATCTATAAAAACGGGATAGTGATATTTGCAAGGCCTACCTTGCAAAATTATTTTAATGAAGTGCTTTTAATACCTTAAAGTGAAATACAATTGTTAATAATTATTAATTCTTCCTTTTTTATCCCAATCTTATACAAAATAATGTTTGTACCCACATTTATGTCATAGCAACTGCTGAGGTATGTAGACTATTTTTTTTCTTGTTTTTTTTTTTTTTTTTAAGCAATCGGGGTTAAGTAACTTGCTCAAGGTTACACGGCCAGTTATTTCTGGGTGTGGTGCTGAGTATCTGAGCCCAGATTTGATCCAGGTCATCCCGACGCTGGAGCCGGTGCTCTTACTCACTGAGCCACCTGGCTGCCCCTAAGCAATTGGGGTCAAGTAACTTGCTCAAGGTTACATGGCCAGGTGTTTCTGGGGGGGTGCTAAGTGTCTGAGCCCGGGATTCGATCTCCACGTCTTCTCAACACTGGAGCCGGTGCTCTTACTCGCTGTGCTACCTGGCTGCCGCGGTATGTAGACTATTGAGAAAACACAGAACAAAGAGATAATAGATAATAGGGACCTTTTTATCTATGTAGTACTTGCTGTGCTACTCCCCCATTCCTGCGTAGTATTCATACTCTGGGTTGGCATGTATCTATGTGTATGCACATATTTCTAATTGTGCATAGGTAAAGAAAAGTTCTGTGAATGAAATATTTGAGACTATTGGGAAATTTTAAGTGTGCTTAGAAAAAATGATCTTCTATATTTTTATTAGTTCCTAATCACAATATGGGGCAGTGAGGTGGCACAGTGGATAGTGTGATAGACTCATCTTCCTGAGTTCAAATCTGGCTTCAGATGCTCACTACCTGTGTGACACTTGGCAAGTCACTTAATCCTGTTTGCCTCAATTTCTTAATCTGTAAAATGAGCTAGAAAAGGCAATGGCAAAATCCTCCAGTATCTCTGCTAAGAAAACCCCAAATGGGATCACAAAGAGTTGGGCACAACTGAAAAACAACTAAACAACGACAAATAACAATATGCCTTTACCATCTCTATCGATAAATTATATATGGGAAAAGTATTGAGAGTTCAAAGTTTAAAAATGTCATAAGACATAATTGGAAAGCTAGCCTGGCATTTGATGAATAATATTCTCCAAATAATAGTAATAGCTGCTAGTCTTTGACAAATTTTGCTTAGATTTTTACTGAAGAACCCATCAGATTGTGATAATATTTGTGAAAGCGTTTTGAAAGCAATAAAGGGTTAAATATGAATTCATCATTTGGGAGCATTTACTTAATTCTTGTAGCATTCTATATTGATGAAATAGAAATAAGAAGCCCTTCAAAGCTGTGTTCTGAAGAAAGATGCAAAGCACCTGAATCCCAGGTTGATTGTAATTAGCAATCCTTGACTTCCTCCTTCCTAATCTGCTGAATGAGCTAATTTACTCAGTTCTCTCTAACTACAAAGACTGCTGCCCTGACCAGAATTCCTGCCTTCCTAGTGAACACTTGAGTGAAAGGTTGCTTTCTGCACCTAGATTCAAATGCACAGGTTCTAGATGATCCACATTGTGTCCCATGAAAATAAAATTGAAGTAGGATTGCTTTGTGTTACAGATATGGAAACCTCCATTTCCTGGGGCTTTGGAAGGGGTCTTCTTGAGTACTTTATCACTTTGTCTCATAAGAGTGGAGGCAAGTACTTGGAGACATCACCAACACCAATCTAAGCAATTGTATATCTGAAAAGGATACTGGTTTGATGTTATCTGTAACACCACCCCTCCCCAGCTGTGCATTTTTGTGCATTTTCTGTTTCAATACGTTTTAAAAACTCCTTTCCTAATAAGCCCTTTTGTAGAGAGGCCATGCTTTCCACCAGATGCACATTAATGGTCAACTATTTTGTTGCCTGCATAGTAGCAAAGTAAGGGGAGGGTAATATCTACTATGTAGCTTAGGAAATAGTATTTGTGTGTTTTGATTCCTCCCTGAATATTTTCAAAAGGAGAGAGCTTGAAGTATGGCATGAGGGCTAGAAAACCAGTTTTGGAACCAGGCAGACCAGGGTTCAAGATTTATTTCTAACACGTTCTGGCTCTGTGACCCTGGGCACTTATCCAAAATAGGAGTTCTTAACATTTCCTTGAGTGTGCTGTGGCACATTATGACAGTCTGAAGAAGCCTACAAACTCCTTTACTGAATGATATTTTTAAATGCATAAAATAAAATAGGGTTACAAAGAAAAACAATTAGGTTGAAAACGAATTATTAAAATTGAGAAAAATAAAGTTTATAGGCCCCAGGTAAAGAACTCCTCCTTAAAGACTATCATAACCTATGTTGGTAGGAGGAGCTTCCCATAATGATGTACTCACAGATCCAATACAAATTGCTATCCTTAACTAAAAAGGATAATTATAACGAAATATATTTTGAAGGTTCTTCTATAATCCTGTTGCTGAATATATCTTCGTAATACGCATTGCTCAACAGCTACTCTCCCTCTTGCTTTAAGCTGCTGCTGGGCTTTGGGTGGCTGGAGGAGTGAAAAAGTTATATAAGTGGTCAAGATAAAATCTGAGAAAGATGCAGAGACTCAATAAAGGACATTGATAGCACTATTCCTTGCACCAGGCAGTGAGGCTGATTTAATTAATTATGTGCTCTAATGAATTTGCTATAGACAGAGGGGGTCAGGAATCCCCTACAAGGAAGCAGATAAACCATCAATCCTCATGAGCTCTATTTCCAGGACTGAGAGAGAGCTGAAAGCTGGACTTGAGAGTTCCTGCATTTGTCACTGATGAGCAGTCCAAAGGGAAGCACGAATTGTGAAATCTGTTGCACCTGCTTCGTTATGCTCCTTTGCTTGCTTGAAGGAGGAGTCTAACTGTGAAATTCCCTAGATCCAGAGCAATTCTACAGCTGAAGGATTTCCCAGTTCTGGAAGAGCATTGCATTTTAAGCTGTTCAGTAGATGTTTACATGCATTATTATGTGTTCTTCAGTTATTACATGTTGTTTATTATATTTATTGATTCTACGCCAGGAAGAAAATAAAAATTTATCTTGAGTTCTGGTTTGTACCTGTTTCTGAGGAGAATCAATGCCATTATCACAAAAATCACATGAGTAATGCTCATTGAAATGCTACAGCAAAAAAGGAGATAGAGCTAGTTAGGGAAATGGTAGTTGAGATTGATATCTTCTTTCTATATCATCTAAAGCGTTAGGGATAACTCTATATAGAGATAGATATATTAATATATTGATGTATTGATATATCTATAAATATAGATATATTGACTGACTAGTATGGAGTCATCTATTACAAATATAGATAGATACATTGATATATTTATCTTTATAACCTATATCTGTATCCATTCATCCATCTCTCTCTCTCTCTCTCTCTCTCTCTCTCTCTCTCTCTCTCTCTCTCTCTTCAAGCCACACATCTTTAGGTACATCAATAGTTCTGTCCTATAGAGATAAACCAAGCTAAGGGACTCTGAATCATTGCTAATCATAGAGCTTGTGGCAATTGACTCAACACCTGAGGTCCAGTGAAGCATGTGCAATCTACCAAGGTTCCAGTGGGATTGCCCAGTGAATAGTGTTACTAGTGCCACATGGTGGTTTAAAAGAATTAGAGTAACTTTTAAAATTTGTTTTAGAATAGCATTAATAAAGCTTCACAATTTTTTAAATGGACAAGAGGGAGATATAGCAATGTCAATATACTTAGTAGAAACAATATAATAGCTACATAAATACAAAGTGAATAAATCACATTTTAATGGTAATTATTGACAATCTAAAATGAAATAGGCCCTTGATATTTTCTAAGTAATATTATTAAATGATGAAGTTTCAGATTATTTTAACAAAAAGAATATTCACTAATCATAGCTAGAAAAGATGAGTCTTTGCCAGTGAAAGATACTAGTTATATTATTGGGTTGATTCAGTTAGTTAACTGTGTGATAGGTAGGTAATTATTTGGGGGGTTTCTATTTCTTTTTTGCACAAGCAATTTTCTTTTTCTTTATTAAAAAATGTTGATTTTTATATTTTTTAAAATAGTCACTTCCTCTCAAACTCCACCCCTGTTCCACCATTCAACCCTCCCCTTTAAAAATTATTTATTTTTAGTTTTCAACATTTACTTCCATAAGTTTAAAATTTTCTCCCCCTCCCTCCCCAAGATGGCATGCAATATGATATGGCTCTACACGTACATTCTTATTAAATACATTTTTACATTAGTCATGTTGCAAAGAAGAATTATAACGAATGGGAAAGACCATGAGAAAAGAAAAAAAAATAGTCTGCTTCATTCTACATTCTGACTTTGTAGTTCTTTCTCTGGATATGGATTTACCATCTGGCATTTACCATCATGAGTCCTTTGGAATTGTTTTAGTTCCTTGCATTTCTGAGAAGGGCTAAGTCTATCAAAATCAGTCATTGCACACTGCAGTTGTTTCTGTGAACAATGGTCTCCTGGTTCTGCTTGCTTCACTCAGTATCAGTTTTTGTAAGTCTTTCAAGGATTTTCTGAAGTCTGCCTATTCATCATTTTTTATAGCATAATAGTACTCCATTATGGGGTTTCTATTTCTCTAGTAAGAGGTAGCTAGGTGGTACCTTGCATAGAGTGTCTGACCTAGAGTCATTAAGATATAAGTTCAAATCTAGCCTCTGATACCAGCTGTGTGACCCTAGGTAAGCCACTATAACTTCCATTTGCCTCAGTATCCTTATCTATAAAATGAGAACAATACTAGCACTTACCTCCCAGGGTTGTTGTGAGAATCACATGACATAATAATCATAAAGGTGCTTAGCACAGTTCCTGGCATGTAGTGCTATATAAATGTTAGAAATTATTGTTGTTGTTATTATCATTATTTATTGTTTACTAGGAATTATATTTTCTTGGCTCCTGAAGTCCCCTATCATAGATAAAATAGGTCATATCCTTCCTATCTCCTGGTTTCCCTTGAAGTGCCCTGTGCCATACTGCCCAGGGAGTATGTGATACATGTGATAGCACAAATATCACAAAATATATAGCTAGTATTTTTCAATTAAGGACCTCTTTAGAATATATAAAACCCTCTTTGTCCTAAGGGACCTTAAGTCACTTAGCTTGAGGGATAGCCACTTCCCTATCCATCATGAATGTAGGGTCCAGGGTGACAAATATCCACTTGGGATGTCAATTTAGGACACATTATGGCTATATCCACTAGTATAAGAGACTACCAATGATAGCATCGCTCCATACATTCAATAAACCTTACTTCACTCCTTTACTATAAATAAATAATGTAATCACTTCCTGCAGCTCTTAGTTCAAACCTGAATGCTGATTGTCTATTGAGCCTAATATATAGTCTACCTATCTGATTACAGAGATGAAAATTAGTCCTGAGGAAATTAAGTCATTTGCCCATGTTTACAATAAATGAGATAATTTAAGTTAGGTGTCATTTTTCCTCAGATTTCAAAAGCATTATTTGAATGTCATTTATTATTATCAACATTTATCTCACTCTTATCTCCTTTACATGTTTGTATGCACTTTACCCTTTTCCATGGTACATTCTGTTCCCATGTGCTTTAAATTTCTTCTGCTAGTTATCCATACCTTGAAATCATTCTATGTCATGTACTTGGAGATTGAGTGCTCAGTATCACAACTATTAAAAATGCTGTTCCTCCATTTTTGATGATCAGTGTTATTTCCAACCAGTTGTGGGCAGCAGTTATGTCTATAATGATGCTCTACTTCTCCTATAAAGTATTTAAAAATACAAAATTCCCAAGAATATTGTGAGGGGTGGGGTACTTTATTAGTTCTAAGATTTGCCATCTGTTATTTTGTAAAAAGTCGTTAACATAAGCTGTATAATGCTAGTGTCCTGATCATGTCTTTCTAGTTACTCAGTACATGCTACATTTTTATAACCTGCAGTGATAAGGTTGCCGTTTCCCACTTTTAATTGCCTCATCTTCATACATCAATAATTAGTCCAGGGTCCTTAAAGATAACCTTTATGTAATTCCTAATGACAATGACCAGGTCTTAAAATCTGTATCCTAAGGCTGTCTGTTTTATAAGCAAACTTTCACAAGGGAGTCTTCCCTTGAACACTTCTTTGTCAACTTTTGCTTATTTTTAATGTGAATGTTGACTGTGTAGTTGGCTCTTTTAAAACTCTACTGCTTCAAAGTCTTCATCCAGAGTTAGATCACCTTTGGTCTCTTATGACAAATTCAATGACATATTCCTATTTCCAGCTCTTATTACTA
Source organism: Petaurus breviceps papuanus (assembly GCF_028583685.1). Lineage (NCBI taxonomy): Eukaryota > Metazoa > Chordata > Mammalia > Diprotodontia > Petauridae > Petaurus > Petaurus breviceps. The sequence goes on from NW_027187372.1 coordinate 13,994,676, forward strand.
CTTGATGAAGTGAAATCAATTTCTTTTTTTAATTTTTTGCTTTTTGGAGGGCAATAGGGGTTTAGTGACTTGCCCAAAGTCACACAGCTAGTTTTTGTGTTAAGTGTCTAAGGTCAGATTTGAACTCAGGTCCTCCTGACTCCAGGGCTGGTGCTCTATTCACTGCGCCACCTAGCCACCCAAAATCTATTTATTCTAATAGCTTTTTTTTTTTCCTATAAGCTTACCAAGAACATTTCCTATAAGTTTTTGAAATAGCATTATAGAAAAAACACTATCGACTTGTTCAACAGAGTTCAGATACAGCCAGTCCTGGGACAAATCATCATTCTGTTATTATTCTTTGCTATTTAATGTTCTGTGGACAGTTACACAATTAGATAAAATGATAGCTTTTTATACTTGATAAAAGAATATGGATGTAAGCTCTCCTCCTTTATGCTCACTGAAAGTATCCTTAGTGTACCTTTAGCAGCAGAGAGACTGAGAGATATATGTACAATATCTTGTCCCCATAAGATTTTGATTTCTTCTACTATCTCTCTATTATTTGAAAGTTTTTTTTTTCTTTCATACAGTTTGAAGAGGGGCAGCTAGCAGACACAGTGAATAGAGCACTGGCCCTCGAGTCAGAAAGACCTGAGTTCAAATGTGACCTCCAACACTTAACACTTACTAGCCGTGTGACCTTGGGCAAGTCACTTAACCCCAATTGCCCCTCCAAAAAAACTGAAAAAAAAACCCATACAGCTTGAAGAAATGTTCATTATTCCCCTTTTTACCCCCAGAGCTTAGCACAGTGGAACCATTATCAAAGACCAAGTCAATTCCCATAATCGTGCAGACATAGCATTAATCCATTTAAAAACAAACAACAAATATTTTTAATGGATGTCTTCATATTAGTAAATCACTAAGCATTTAGCAAGTACCTGGTTTGTCCCAAAGTTAGATGTATCATTCCCCCCACCCCCCCAATGTTATGTAACACTTTCAAAGGAAAAATCTTATTATCATTTTCCTTTGCTATTTTATCTTTCCCTAAAACCATAAAAAATAATTCATGTTCACAGATATTTTAAATACTTTAATGGCTTTTTTTTTTTTCATTTCTGTGGCCATATAAAAATATTGCAGGAAGGGTATTGTTCCATGGTGTTTATTAGTAGTAGTATTACTTTCATAATGTTAATCTTTCTACAATACTTCAACCCCTAACTCCTAAGTCTTTGGAGACTCAGCACATTTTAAATGAAACACAATAAAAAGCGCTCGCAGAGATCTGTGTATGTCTTCTGGTGACATCCTAACACTATCTCTGAGTCTTACTTGATTGCCTTGCCAATCCCAGGTGATTTCCTGTACCCAGCTCTCAGCACTTTAACCATTATCAAAACCAAATTCTTTAGATTCCAGGAGGTCTCACAGGCTATGAGGAAGTTGAGTTTTGTATTGAATGAGGTCTGTGAAAGTAAGAATTGATGAGGTGAGTGTCCCAAATATCAATACTTTAAAATCAGAATTTAGAGGAACAGGGTAGATATGACAGGCGCAAAATGAGTATGAAGGGAACATACTGAGCCCCTCTCTTTCTTTTGTCCTATTTGTAATGAAAAATGTTTGGGAATTAAAAACTCTGTTTACTGTCACCATAATTGAGGGTAAATAGACAAGCTGTGCTTAAATATTTATTGATGGCATGTATTAAATATGGCACTAGGGAATCTTTCTAACAATCTGCTTTAATCTCCCCTTTGCCGCAAGAAGTGTGCATTCCTATCCCCTGACAGCATGTGTGTATTTAGAACAGCTTGTTCACCAATATTCAAGAAGGGTGAAAAGAGTGAGAGAGTTCATTTTTCAATTGACAAAGTATTATTTGTTAGCTCTCTGAGTCATTTAATGTTTTTACTTTTTCCCAGTTAAAATAATGCCCAGAGACATAGAACTAAAAATGTATAAAACATATGTTAAGAAAATAGGTAGAGAGATGGATAGTGAGATCTTTTTTTTTTCCTTTTTGGTATACACACACACACACACACACACACACATAATGTTGTAGAGATCATTTTTTTCTTTTTTAGTTTACATCATTCATTTCCACAAGATTTGGAATTGCAAATTTTCTCCCTAATTTTCCCTACCCACCACCCCAAAACAGCATTACCACTGAATATCCTGCTCTCCCAATCTGCTCTCTCCCATATGTAATGGAAATGCAAATTTAAAGATATTCCTTGCCCCTAGGCCCTTTGATAGGCTTGAGATACTCTGAGAACCTTCCTTGATTTGAAAATATACTCTACCCCCTAATAGGCTGAATGTGGTCACATGGAGCCTGTGGCAGGAGGCTTGGTTTTCAGGAATGCCCACACCTTGATGCTGTGTGATTGGGCAGTGGGTCAAGAGGGTGGTTACATTCTCTGACCCAGGAGAAGGCTATATAATCCCTGATGTGAGGCTTTGCTTTGGGGCTCACTTTGAGAAGTGTGATTTGACCAGATGAGACTTTGGGCAACCTTTGAGAACCCCTGGTTTTGAAAACCCAGATGTTGATGCTTCCCTCTCTGGTAACTGTGATTTGGTATGGATGTAATGGTTGGACAGTTTGGAAGCCTGCCTACTTGATCTGTTTCTCTGTCTTGTAAATTCTGTCTATATACTCTGAAGTTCGGGGAGCTGAGCTTTTTCCCTTGAACTAGGTAAACGATATATGTTTGATTGATCAAAGTAAGCTTGTTAACCCATTTTGAGTTGCTTTCCTTTAGAAAAGCAGATCTAAGAACCTGTGTTGGCAGCTATCCTGGGGATGCTGGGGTGCTTGCTGCTACACCATATCTTCCCCCATTTCCCCTTCAACTTTCTAGTAGGGCATGGTGGATCTCTATGCCCCCCTGTCTGTACATCTCATTTCCCAGTTACATGTAAAATATAAATAATAATATGTACATATATTTTTAAACATTTGATTTTAAAACTTTGAATTCCAGATTCTTTCCCTTCCTCCCTTGTCTCCCACTTTCACTGGGCTGAATCAAACCACTCTCACCCCCTTGATTCAAAGCTCACTCAAGACAGCAACACTTCTTACAGCCCAGTCCCCATAGTAATCATCCAGTGAAGTACTGGGATTCAGACATAGCAAGAAAGTTCTCAAGACCTAACTCCTTGATGCTGTCAAATGATTCAGCATCTAAAATGGATACAATTTGCCAATAGAAATGCCTTTGAAGAAAATTCATTACCACGTTCTTTACACTTGCACCATAATAATTGTAAGCCTTTTTCTCTCACTTATTGATAAAATCTCCTTCCAATATCATCTCCCCTCATTTGTTTTTGAGGTCTTTGAGAGCAGGAACTATTTTCTATTTGTATCTCAGATGCTTAGCACAGTGACTTTTACATAATAAAAGCTGAGTAAATGCTCAATTTGTTCATTCACTCATACTTCTTTACAATAAATACTCGCTCTAAATTATTTAACTAGAACCTGGAAGGAACCTTTGAGATCATCTACTTTAATGCCCTTATTTTATTTTTGAAGATTTTATATCTTTAATCCTTTATATCACAATCTTATTCCAAAAGTCACCCCCACTGAATTCTCCTTTGTAATAGCAACAGTCAAGCAAGACCATCCAAAAAGACTATTGTTCCTAAATTCACATAATCCTATCGTTGGAATTTATCTCAGAAGTCATCTAGGCACGAGTCATAGATCTAGAACTCAGAGGAATCTTTGAGGCCATGAAATCCAATAGCCTCATTTTACAGATGAGAGAATAAAGACTTGTAACTTCAATGAGGCCATAGAATTTAAGTAATTTGTTCCAGGTGACACAGGTACTAAGTAGTAGAGATGAGATTAAAACTAGGGGTTCTGACTCTAAATTCACATTTTTAGAAAACTATCCCAGGCAGATTTGTTTCAATCTGTACAAAGGTTTTGTGGGGAAGAAAAAAATAAAACCCAAGGTCCTGATGACTTCACATACATACATAAATAAATAGATAGATAGATAGATAGATAGATAGATAGATAGATAGATAGATAGATAGATGATAGATAGATAAAGCTCTTTCCAAACATGGTTTATTCTCATTCTCAAGGTCATTATAGATTTTAAAAAAAGAAAACAATGAAAACTAAATATGATACACATTCAGGTCAATGAATAATTTTAAAAAAATCTGTTTTAAAGACCCTTTATTACTTTCTAATTTCCTAGGAGACAATACTTATTCTCAGGTTAAGAGCAGGAAGCTGGCAGATGTTCTTCTCTTTAAATATTATATTGAAGTAAAACAAAATTTCAGGATATCCTAAACTTTGAACTTTTGGTGTGTGTGTATGTAAAGAGGAAAGAGAGAGGACACAGACATGTATTAGAATTACTAGAAACAGGTAATTGGTGCAATGTTCAGAATGTTGAACTCTGGATCAGGGAGATCTGAGTTTTAATTCTGTTGCAGATCCTCACTATCTGTGTGACCCTTGGCAAGTCACTTAACCCCTATTTACCTCTGATTTTTTATCTGTAAAATGAGGATAATAATAGCCTTAACCTCCAAGGGATATTGTATGGAACATAAATATGCTAAATATCATTAAGCCAACTTTTTTTTTTAACATAATGAAATAGAAACTCCATGCTACATACAGGGGATGGGAAGATAAAATCATACAGTCCTTGTCCTTAAAGAGTTTTAAATCTAACTGGAGTAAGGAAGGGACAAGATAAGTACACAAGAATCTTTAATATAATATAAAATAGGATATATCATATGGGAGAGAAAACAGAATAGCATTGAATATTAAAAGAAAGATGTATCACTTCTAATTTTTTAGAGTGGGGATCAAGATACAAAGAGCTAAATTGTACATGGATGTTTAATAGAAAATATTTCTGTTTCAAGTAGAGAGGTAGCTCATAAGATGGAAACCAATTCTTTCAAAAGCTTATTTGCAAAGCTATCATTCAGCTCATTAAGAACTATCACTTGTAGGGTCATCTGAATTGTATTTGCATTGACATTGGTATACCTATTAATCATTTCCAACTCTAAGCCAATCAAGAAACATGCCAGGAAACCAGATCAAAGAAAATGTATCTGTAATCTTTGATTTAAAGTAGGAGAAAAATCATTGGAAATGATAAGAGACTTTGGACATGTTAACAATTTCCCAATATATTTTCATTTTCAAATAAGTTTTGGCTAGCAGTCTCTTGTAATAAATGAAGGGTGTTAGACTAGATTCTCTGAAGTCCCTTCAAGTACTATGTCTTATGCCTGGAGAAACATGGATACTTTTGTCTGTCATAAATCCACGGAATGGATGTTCCTAGAGGGTACATACTATAATTCCTGTTGTTTTTGCATATGACAGGCATTAATAATTCCTTAGTCTGTCAGATTCTTGGATGTCCCATATACTTAAATAACCAAAAAGCAATTATTATTTGTCTAGTATAAAGCATGTGCTGTGCCTATTTAGTGGAAAGTAGTTTGTGTTTATCAGGGACTTTTTCCCTAGGATTGTGGGGGTGCTGACAACTAAGATTTGTTAGGTTTTAATACTTAGGGTTTTTTTCTCTCTCATCATTCAAGAGAAGAGGTATAAGCTCCATTTTTACTCTTCAATACTTTTCTCAAATCTCAGGCCACTCTGCCTTATATGTCATTTGTATATATTTCTCTGTTTTAAAATTCTGACACAAAACAAGGGACTACTCTTAGGCTTACAATTGTGTGCAATATAAAAACAAAATTAAACACTGCAGACCATCCAGTTATATAAATCCACCATTTTCTTTGCTGTAACATAAATTAGGGTCAAAGTGGGTGGACCTTCTATTGTCATATTTTCAGTTGCTACAGTTTGATGGCAAATGGACTACTCCCTCTATCTAGGAATATAATTCTAAGCACTGACAGATACAGTGACCAGACTATGACACACTTATGTAGTCTAACTTCTGCTTCCAATCTTTAGAAGTAGATACCCTGGACTAGAAAATAGTGTTTTCTTAGCAGAACTCCAGAGGGTTGCAAGATGAAGCAAACCATCACAGCTTTCATCACTGAATGTAGTGAGACAACTTAATTTATGAAAGAGAGAGAGAGAGAGAGAGAGAGAGAGAGAGAGAGAGAGAGAGAGAGAGACAGGAAGAGAGAGGAAGAGGGAGAGGGGAGAATATTCGAAGAACAGAAATGTATGCCCCACTTTTAGGAGAGGAATAGGAATAACAGTGTTTGTGTGAAAGGCTGTAATTCTGATTCATTTTTCAATACAAAACATCCTAGTCTATTTTTCACACTTTTTTTTTCCATCTTTCTAAGTGGAACTCTGTAAATACATAGAAAGTAAAACTCAACCCTAGGTTGACTGAAGAATAAATGTAAGCTGTTTACTTTCCATTTTCAGTGCTACGTTTCTTTGCCCTTTTTGGTCTCCTGTTGAAATATAATCATCCCAATATAATATGCAGGCCAAGGCTTTAGTTATATGTGCAGAGGTGAGTAAAGACTTTATTAAATGGTATAGAAAGTCCTTCAGGTTTCCTAAACCGTTATATATTAGATGAAAGGGGGACTGATTGACTTCTTTTTTCATTCTACTTTATCTTTCATTTCCAGAAGAAAAAAAAAAGGTAGTGCCCAGACTGCAGTGATAGCTAAAAGTATCTCCATGGTGGTTTAAAGTGGTGAAATCGCTGTGATTAATTATGATCATTTGGATACTTAGATTTGCTTTCATGATCTAGCAGCTGGCTGAATCCTCTTACTTATAGGTCAAAGGGGCTTATCATAATCCTGTGGAGAAAAGCCCTCTGTGGGCTTCCCTGTAGTGCTGATCATAGTGCTGGCTGTGTGAAAGTCAAGCTGTACTTCTCTACATTTTGTGAGTTGTATATATTCTGGGAACAGCTCTATAATCCCTAAGTACTTAAGTATCATAGAACCTAAACCCAGAAAGGAAAATTTGACATCTCCCGAGCCAGTCTCTACCTGAAACATAAATATCCCTCTCCAACACCCATGACAAGCAGTGGTCCAGCCTCTGGTTTGACAGCTTCCATCAACACATGTCATTTCACATTTTTTTTTCTCCAAGAGGAGTCCAGAAAAATATTAAATTCTTGTAAAGAACCCTGAGAATAATGAGATGATGGAGGCGGGAAGAGAAGCATAAGGAACACTGGAGAAACAAATATAATAATGAAAAGGTTACAGCCTTTAAGAACTTTATTGAAGCAACATGTAACTATATAAGAAAATATAAATGAGGGGCATCACTAACAGCTGAGGGAGTCAGGAGAGGAGAGGCAGACAAAAGGAGAGGGAGAACAAGAAGGTGAAAGATGGAGAAGGGGACAGGGGAGAGAGAGAGACAGTAAGAGAAAGAGACAGAGGAGAGAGGAATGGTACTTGAATTAAATTTTAGGGGGCTGCTAGGTGGCACAGTGAATAGAGCACCTGTCCTGAAGTCAGGAGGACCTGAATTCAAATTTGACCTCATGTACTTAGCACTTACTAGTCATGTGACCTTGGGCAAGTCACTTAACCCCAATTCCTCTGACTTCCCCTCTCAAAAAAAAAAAAAAAGGGATGATTAGCCTTGCCCTATAGAAGAGTCTCTATACAGCTAGGATATGGAATGTTGTGAATAAGAAACAAGTTTGAATAGGGTAAAGAATGTGTGAAGGGAAATGATGTGTAATAACCCTGGGAAAATAGACTAAACTTGGATTCTCAAGGGCTTTAAATAGCAAAGAGTAGTTTATACTTAATCCAAGAAGCAAGAGGGGGTGACTGGAACTTTTTGAGAGGGGATTGACACTCCAGAACTATGCTTTTTCTCAAAACTGATTCTGCTCCTGCCTTTCCAGAGTCTTCTACCTCCCTTCTTCCCTGACCTCCCCATCCTTGCCCCCACCTCCTTAGGTATTGTGATTGTTGAGGATTAGAGTTTGGGAGAGCAAGGTTCAGGTGTGAAAGAATTTACTTTGACAAATTTCTCTTAACCAAGGGGAGCTTTATTGACACAAAAGCAGCAGTCTAGCCATGGAAGAAGGACTAGCAATTTACAGGGGAGCAGGAACTTGTTTTTGTAAGGACAGGATAAGGAAGACAGGGGAAGTTTTATGACTCAGAATGAGGGAGACAAAGAATTTTATGGTCCAGGATAAGGGGAAATTTTATGGTATTTCAAGATGAGGGCAAGAGACTTTAGGAAGCCCTCAACCTCAGGAGGGGTCTCCCAAGGTACTGGAAAAGTATTGAAATGACCATGGCCTCCATATACCAAGCCCCTGTATGTAACACCTGAAATTCTTAACAAGTTTGGAAAGTTACTGAACTCTTTCTGAACTCCTATGTGCCTAGCCAGGGCATCTGTATCTCTTGTGATACAGTGGAGAAACATACCTTGCTGTACTTCCTTATAAGATGTCAGAATGACCCAGGGTAGGACATTTTGGTCCCTCAATAAATCAGGGTAGGGCTATACAACTGTCCAGATCAAGGCCTGGCTGTAACAGACATGTTTATCTGTCATTGTCAAATTAACTTTACTCCCCACACCTATTTTGTGGTTTTTTGGCTTTAAATATTCCTCCCCTCCCAATGGTCTGGGCAGCTCTCCTAAGGTTTCCTTTGGGAGACTGTCGCTGGCCAGCTCAATAAACTGATGCTCAGAACTGTTGGCTTGGCTTGGGTCATTTCTGTCAGTCTGTCCATTTCAGTATCCCTTAATGTGCTTAACTCTCTGGGACACCATATGCTATATCCATATCATGACAATAAAAAGTTTTGAGAGGCATAGTTTCTGGGTAATTTAATCATTTTATTAATAAGACCAGCACATTACTAATAAAAGGATGGTCATTTGATCTTTTATCTTATAGCAAAGACCCCTCATGGCAGTGAGCTCTCAGCTTATATGCCCTTCAAAAAGCAGGTGTTCCCATGGGATGCCTAATCAACTTTGCTTGGTTAATACAACAGGAGGTAGGCTATCTTGTGGTACATGACTTACTTAGGTCACTCAAATCTTGGTCAAAGAGACATCAATTTCCATATCACCAGTCTTGATAATAGGGTGAATCAACATTTTCCCAAACCTGTCAGAACAAACACAATCAGCAGTAATATGCCCATTAGCCCAAGCTTAGAATTTCTTTGTCTGATTAGATTGTGGCCTGGGAAAATCTCTCACAGACATATCCCACACTGGTTGGTTTCTGGATAAGACTGCAGAAAAGAGGAAAAACCTCGGTCCTAATACAATAATAAGTTATTAAATATAGGAGAGAGATACTAATTTCTCACAGGATGAATTCCTACCCCAAAATTTTATTCGAGAAGTTCCCAGGTGTGCTATGTTCATTTTGAAACTGTCTCTGCTCCTCACTCTCCTGACTTTTCTTCACTGATAAAAATGTAGGATCCTTGAGAATAAGGAATAGTTTTTTCCCTTTTTTTTTGTATGCCTAATCACCTAACACAATATCTAGCACATATCAAGAATTTAACAAATTATCTATGTATCTATCTTCTTATTTATCTAATGTGAACCCACCAAAGTCTGTTTCCCAATTTGAAACAGTCTGTTCTAAGAAAGAGACAAATGAAATTAGGGTGTGTATGTCCAAGGTTTAATTTCTTTCAAGCTTTTTTGGCATGCATTGCTTGGGATATATAGTGCAAAACAGGGCCACCTTAAAGGGGCCAGTTGAGAACTATCTTGATTTGGGATTTGGGGGTAGATGATCATATGCCCTTCAAAGAATAGATGTTCCCAAGGCATGCCAATCTACTCTGGTTGATCAGCATGCTAGAAGGTGGACTATATTAAAATGAGGTCTTTAGTACTTGATTTAGTTCACTTAATTCTGATCAAGGAAACATCAATTTCCATATCACTTGCCTTAAAAAATAGGGAGGGATCTACATTTGCCTAGACCTGTGGAGGCAACATAATGAGCAAGAATAGACCTATGTAGATTAGATCTTAATGTCCCTGTGTAGAATTTTGAAGAGAAGGCTATGGGGTAGAACTTGATTCTAGAAATCATTTTTCACATTATCTATCTGTCTGTCTTTCCATCCATCCATCTATTTTCAATCAATTCTAAATCTATAATACAATGACCTATGGTTTGGGAATATCAATGACAACTATATGTAAAATAGATTGGAAAGAGGAGAGCTATTGGTGCATATTGTGTAATTATATGGATCCATATGTAAGATATGTGTCTATATGTATATAATATTCATATAAATTATATCCTGATTCTATGATATAAATTATATATATTTACAGAGCTTATGTATACATACACATGTGTTCACATGTAATATCTTCCTATTTAACCCCTCACATTTACATTAATACTTTTCAGGTAACTGATCCAACCCAAGGTCACAAAACTAGTTAATATCAGAGAAACATCTAGGGTCTTGTCTCCTATATATGCTCCCTCTATCAAAATACCCAGATACCCCATATGCCCATAATTCTTCTCAGATTGTTTTTTTTTTTATCATGAGAAAAGGTAGTAAATATTCTGTGGAATTAATTTTTTTAAGCCAAAGACAACAAATTGGTCCCTGAGATTAAGCTGGTAAATGTGTATGTTGAATTAGCAATCTTATGATCGCATAATACTATTTAATAAATGGAGTTTTGGTACCCCAGCTCATCATAGAAGCAAATCCTCTATTATTTTGTGACATTAACCCATGAAATCTAATAATTTGCAGAGTAATTAAAGGCAAATAGCATGCCTTTGGCTCAGTAAATTAGCATTGCAGTTAGTTGTCTTTAAATATCCCCTGGGTTTCCCAACATTTAGACCAATATAGAGTTATTCAGTGGCTGAACATTTTATATAATTCACAACTATTATACAATAAGAATATGAGAAAAAATTCATGAAGTCTTTATAACTGTAGTATAATACCACCCTCAATAATCTCTCTTCCATATTTAGGGCAATGACAGTTTTATGTTTTTACTAACTTGGTTCAAAAATAAAAAAAAGAAAGTGATTTTTTAAAATAAATATTAAATGCAATTAAATCTCCCTTATTTACTTCCCTTTCCTTCCTTCTCTTATATCTATCCCAGTGTCTCCTGCTACTCAAAGTCCTCCCTTCAATAACAAATAATTCAAGCCAGAAAGGGAAAAACATAATTTGGGACTCAGAGCCTTGCAGTAATGTGTGGTTGAATAAAGGCTGGTTAGAGTCAGGATGTTATGTCAAGTGATTTATGACTATTCTTTTGTAACCTGTTAAATCAAATACCTTTCAAATCTTTTCATATAGATATCCCCAAGAATAACAAAAACTAAAGATCGTTCTTCAATGTGTCATTTTTTTCAGGTTATAAAAACCATGTATATAGTTATTCTTTTCAAATGTAGTAGTATTACCACATATATATATATATATATACGTATCTAGATATTATTTTAAAGGAATGGTACTATTAGCAATTAAATGCAAAGGTCTAGCTTTAAGTAGTCATTGACTTTTATACAAGTAATGGATGTTAGGGTAATATTGCTATTGGACATTGTGTACCAAACTGAATTATGGCATCACCAAAGTAACATATTACTTGAGATTATGAAGAAATCTGGATTCTCTTGAAATTCTTTGAATACTTACTTTTGTTTTTTTCTTTCCTCTGCATATATGACTACTTATCTTTATGCTTTTAAAGAAAAAATACTTTTTAATTGTATTTCTATGAACATGGAACTGTTCACATAAAGATGATTTTCAGTTAATTCAGTAAGCTAAAGTCCTTTTTTTGGTGAATTTTAAATTATAAGAAAACTTTATTTTAAAATGTAAAACTAACAGACTGCAAAGCTGTAGAAAAATAGGTTGGGAGGCCAGATTTGGTTTGTGGGCTATAATTTGCCAATTCTTGCGATAGGCTATTAAAATGTCAATGTCTCACTGCTATATGTTTAGAAGGCAGTAGCCATGACCAAGAGGCTTTATGGGAAAAGGGATCCTTTAAAAAGCTGTTATTGCATGATATTCCTCAAAAATCCATTGATAGAGGAAGAAAATGAGAATGATAAATTCAAAGGAGTGAGGAAAAACAGAAACCAAAAACACATACCAGATCAGATGTGATAATTGGTTATGAGAAGTAGCACAGAAAAAAAAAAGAGAAAAAGAAAAAGCAGAATTAAAGATGAGAATTAAAGCTAAGAATCAGAATTCTGAAATATGTGAAATATGGCCAGTCATTTTGGATATTTGCAAGGCCTACAACCAGCATACTTTTCATTGAAAACTAAGGTGTTCTAGTTATCTCTATCATTAGACATTTAATTAGATATTTTGATTGAATGAAGAAAATTGTCTCACAGAATTTTTCTTTATTTTGATTTAGACAAAGAAGAGGTAACAAAGAAGGCAAGGAATATCTTAGAAAATATTGGACTGCAGAGAAAATGCTCCTTTGAGATGATGAGATGATCTTAAAGATGCTATTTTAGATAGGGAAGAATGTTAGTTAAAGATTTATTGGTGATAATGAGACTATTTGTTCAGTCTTGATCTCTGTACTACTCGTGCCAATCCAATGGAGTATATTTGACAGAAGGTTGTCTGTTAGAACACAACATATTAATGTTAACAAAAAAGACTGTAATGATGAGTCCTCTATAAGGCAGGCAGTTTTATAAGAGGGCTACCAGGTACCTCAGAGGGCAAAGAAAGGAGGTAAGTAAATGGAGAAAAGCAAGCAGACTCAGGAAAGACAGAGATGCTGTTGAATTTTGGAGACAGAAGAGGATTGCATGAGTGTCGTCATAACTGAATACTGATGAATTTTAAACCAAAGTGGTACTCGTAAAATTATCTTGTACATGACACTCTTTTCTTGACCAAGTACATTTTTCACTTGTCCCTCATGCTTGAAATTCTCTCCTTTCTCATTTCTACATCCTGGATTACCTGGCTTCCTTCAAATCCCAGGTGAAATCCCACTTTCTGAAAGAAATCATCTCAATTTATATAAATGTGAATGCCTTACTTCTGTGGCCTGGGAAAGGAGCAATGACTAAGGAAACAAAGGTTTGATCTTCTGTGCATATTGATTTATTAAGTAATGCATACTAATTACCTAACAAATAGGGACCAGGACTTTCCTGAGTTTAGGGCTAGACCCCAAATACAGGGGGGAGATAGACCTCCATCTTCCACCAGTCACACTTGTAAGATTATTTCTAATTTATCCTGTGTGTATCTTGTGTGTGCATATGTTACAGTTGTTAGCATGTTGTCTTTTCTTTTCTAGTAGACCATGAATTCCTTAAAAAGAATGTCTTTTTGTTGGAGTTTGTTTTATCCTTTCATTTGATTCTTATTCAGTAATCACTGGAGGCATAGAATATCTAACTTAAGAAAGTAAAGAAAACTTTAATTTGGGGGTTTCTTGGCAAAGACACCAGAGCGGTTTGACATTCCCTTCTCTAACTCATTTCACTGATGAGACAGCTAAGGCAAAGAGGGTGAAATGACTTGCCAGGGGTCACAGGGCTAGTAAGAGTCTGAGGCCACATTTGGGCTCAGATTTTCTTGATTCCTGGCCTAGTGTTCTATCCACCATGCCATCTAGCTGCCCTATCCGTCATTCTTTACCCAGTTCTGATAAAAGTGAGGTTCATGAGATACCTGTTCCATCCACTTCTATGATCATGCATTCTCCTTCTGGCACACAGCAATTGGGAAGATAATAGTAAACTCCTTCAATTGCTTCCTGATTTCTCCCCTTGAATATTACTTTTTCCTTCTCTTAAAACCAACAAAGGAGCAAATCTTTACCCAGATCCTTTTCTTATTTTACTTTATTCTCTCTGGGACCCTTGCAAATAGTTGCATTCTGAAGAGACATGTCTCTTTTCCAATTATTACAATGCAAGCGATCGTTTGTTGTTTAGCTTCTTCACCTTGCTCATATATGTTTACCTTTCTAGGTTTCTCTTTTCTCCTGTGACTGTATTTCATAGACCATACCGAACTTTGGTCCTTTTATCAGGAATGTCTGAAAGCCTTCTATTTACTAAAAGACAATTTCCCCCAATCAGAACGTACTTAGACTCCACATCGCCCGGCTCTGGTTCTTGCTTCAACAGTGTCTGGACGGAACAGATCCGAGGTCCCCCCAGCTCCCCTCGCTTTTTAGCTTCAGCCATCTGCAGCCCGCCAGCCCCTGGGACCAGCCCCCGCCTCCGGGACCAGCAGCCTTCTCCCTCCGCCATCGGTGCCGTGACCTCTAGCTCCCAGATCCACCAACTTCTCCTCCGAGGCCGAGGCCGCTGTCAACCACCTGGCCAACATGTTCCTGCAGGCGTCCTACTCCTACCTGTCCCTGGGTTTCTGTTTCGATCCGGACGATGTCGCCCTGCTGAGGGTGCGGCTTTTTTCCGTCAGCTGGCAAAGGACGAACGCGAGGGCGCTGAGAGCCTTATGCGGCTCCAGAACCAGCGTGGGGCCCGTGTCCTCCTCCAGGCTGTTCAGAAACCTGCCCAGGATGAGTGGGATCGCAGCTTGCATGCCATGCAGGCAGCCCTGAACCTGGAGAAGGGCCTGAACGAGGCCCTTCTGAAGCCGCACGCCCTGGGCTGGAGCCTAGGCGAACCACATCTCTGCTATTTCCTGGAGAGCCACTACCTGGGCGCGGAGGTAACCACTTGACCACACTGTGCCAGGTGCAGGCAGACCCCCAGCCCCGGTTGGGCGAGTACCTGTTTGAGAGGCTGGGTCTGAAGCAGGACTAGGCGGCCCCAGGGCCCAACCAAGACCGCCCCCAATAAAGCTAGCTTCTCTCCTAATGTACTTACTTATGCAGAGTAGAACATTAGAATATTCTCACTTCCAAACCATTTGGAATTTCCTATTCGAAGATTTAGTCTCCTTTATATTAGTTTCATTATAAGTTTTTTTTTCTTTCTAGTTAGTCAAAATACCTTTTTTTTTTTTAACCTGAAAGCTATGCATTGAGTCTAAGGCCTTGCCTTTTCCCTCCATTCTTGAATAAGGTGTCTGAGCCTTGGTTCAATTCTGGATGAATTGGTTAGGTCCCTCCCCATAATTACAACCTTAACCAGAGAAAGAATTAGGGACGACTTGTAACCATCCTCAGTTGCTGACTTTTTCCTTTATAACATAGAGGTCTAATTCATGTGCTAGCCTTTGTCTCATATCCATCTCTTTCTGCTTATCTAGTCACCTAACAGAAACTTGACTTTTCTCTTGATGTAGCTCTGATATGTCCTCATCACTATATGAGATCCTATTAATATCAAGCCTCCTAGAAGCCCCCAAGGTTGCATTCCTGGATCGTTTTCCTTTTTGTTCTCCTAGTACTGGGGCTTGGTTTGGCCCTTTCTGCTTTTCTGACAATCTAAGGCCAAGATCTGGTTGAAGCCTCCTTGCTTCAAGTCTTATTTATGAGAAGTCACACAGGATTCAGGACTTCTTTAGGTTCCTCAGGCACACTCAGGTAATCAACCCACCTGTCTTTTTGGCTTTAAAATTTCTTGTCTCATACCATTCCTTAATGCTCATGTCATGTAGTGCCTCTCTTCTATTTTTTTCTCCATAGGCAACCAACTACATAGAGTTGAATTTATCTCCTGCATTGGCACCAGGAGTCCAGGTCTGTGGCTTTCACTGGCTTCAAACCCAGTATTTCAAGGATCAAGTTGCCTCAAAACCACCTTCTTGTGTAGTCCTAGTCTGAATGGATGACATTTCTTGTGTTTTTGAGTCACTGCTTCATCTGGTACTATGTTATATCTTCCTTGGAGTGTTTATCATGAAGTTTTTATCATTGTTTTTCAGGCATGGAATATCATGTCACCATCTCTGCTGGACCTACCTTTCCTTATTGTTTTCATTGTTTCATGTGTTAATTAAATATTGTTGCTATTGCAGTTATATTATCTAATTCAGTCTAGAAATAAAAGATGAATTATATAAGGACTTTGACCTTGAATTGCCTAGTTACTGAGAGAAATCATTATCAATAACCAATAATTTGGAGAGATGCTGATTTCTACACCTTTCTCTAAAGTTCTCATTTCAAGGCTTTACCCCTGACCAACAGGATTGATCATAACAGATAGGATTAACACTCTCCTTAATCTAGATATTGCTATCCTATCTAACTTTACAAGGACTTTAAGGTGAAACTCCCTTCCTATTCTGTTCTGTTCAGGTTTGGTTGGGGGATATAGACACTTTATCTAGATTTCCCAGAGAGATGATTTGGAAGTAAACTATCTGATCAAAGTTATGTTCCCTATGTTCTCATTAGAATACGTCCATCCACCTCTCATTATAATAATCATTCTCTCTCATTAATTTTTAACCAGTCAGAGATTATTGCCACCCTCAGGAATATCTACTCTTTCAAGTTCTTATAACTCATTGTATCAACAATGCAATATTCACAATGCCTACAGTAACTATAAATATGCTGATTTGTTTATTAATCACAAAATATACCAGGCTCTCTACATGGGGGACAAAGCTAGAATATTTATTCAAATACCAGAAAACTGAGTCTCCAAACCAGAAAGTCAAAGCCATCACAGTAGCTATAGAGTTGCACACATAGTTAATGCAATAAACACCCACATTCTCAAGCCTTCAAAACAGAATAGGCTACCTCAGGCAAAGGTCCTCCCCTCATTCACAGAAACTGCTCAGCACTCCCAGCAGGTCTGGCCCCCCACAGTTCCTGTCCCTGGCAGTCCTCAGCAGGAGTTCTTAGCAGAAATTCTGTCTGGCTCAAAAAAAGGAGTTTGTACTGCCACTGCCATGCTTCTAGTCACCGCACTCACTCTACCTTGGCTCCAGCTTCCTCTTGCCCTTCCTCTTCCTGCTAAGTAAGCAAGTTCAGGGGACATGGAAGATCTTAAAATCCCATAACCATTACACCTGTGAACCCCATGATTCATTTTGGCATTCCAGAGTGTCACTGACCCGTTTTATTGGTAATAGGCTATCATTATTGGTAGAATTATTAGTTACCCAGAAGTTATGGCTCTCACTCTCAGACTTTTTAAACATCACATTACCTTCAAAATATCACACAGAACCTGGGAATAGAGAGTTGTGCTACAAAGGCAAACAACAGTTGAGATTAGTAGATAGAAGTTGCTAATAATCCAAGGAAATGGGTTGCATTATTTCTAATGTCAAAAAACTTAAGGTTTGTATTATAAAATTTTGCTTCCCCTTTCTCTAAAGGTAGAGACAGCAGATAGAAAAGTAAGATATTAAAATGATACAGAGATTCATAGATAATGTGAAATTATTTGAAAGTGACCTATATATTAGCTAGCCAAAGACATTGCTTTGATTGTCATAGAAAAAGGTCAAGCAGATATTTTTTTATGAATTCTTGCTTTATATTTTATCTTATTTATGATATTCTAGTCCAAATATCTAATTTTATATATAAGGATACTGAAACTCATGTAAAGGAAGTATCTTGCCCAAGGTCACACAATTAGGAAGTGCCAACCAGTATTAGAATCAGTATCTCCTGAATCTGTGACAAGCATAATCCATGGGTCTATGAGGGAAAGCAGAAGCTGGCTTTTCATTCTAACAGTCTTCCATGTTTGCCTAGGGCCACAGTTCTGCAGTAGAGAGTGTGAAAAGAGGAAGAAAAAGGAAGATGGGGAGACGAATGGCAAGTCCAAACTCTTAAATTGGTAAGTTACAAAATTTATTTTAATAGTTATTGATTGTATGTATGGCTCTTTCTCATAAAATTGATTTTGACAGAAAAAAATCAATCATATAACTAGATTGTTTGCTTTAAATTGACAACTAAGTTTATTTTCCCTAGTTGGGGAGAATTCTACCTGAATTATTTACTATTTTAGGGCGGTGCTGAGCTACTTTTAGAATTTGAGCCTGGCCAAATCGATTTCACTTACAAAATAATCACAAAAAAGCACTGTTTCAAAAGTGTAAAACGTAGCCAAATAGCTACCTTGGTTCACCTGTACAATGTCAGAGGACAAATTTCACTATTTTTATTTCTCAATTAATGGTAATTTAATGTAATCATGAACTACCAAATCATGGTGGATGGTTCCAATTTGTGTTCCGTTTGTGCTTATGGTAGAATGATAGAATAATATTCTATTTTATCCCATCTAGACGAAATGTAATTAGAACTAATGTTTATATGGCACATTCAAATTTGTGAAACACTTCATGTGCATTATGCCATTTGAGCCGCAAATCAACCCTGCTACTTGGGTGCTGTGGAAATTTATATAAGAAACTGAGAATCAGAGAAGTTAAATGCTTTCCCTTTGCTCACACCATCAGAGACAGGTTTCAAACCAAAACCTTCCCGATTCTAAGCCAAGTATTTTAAGCACTATAGCATGGTGACTTACATCCTGATGTATTTAGTGAAAAATAACAGTTGCAACAGGTCAAGGAAGGCTGCTAGGTGCAGGAAAGACAATTGGTTCTGAAGTCAAAGGAATTGAATTCAAATCTTTTATCTGACACTTACTATCTATGTAATTTTGGGTAAGTTTATCTCAATTTCCTCATTTATGAAATGAAGATGTTGGATTAGATGACTTTTGAGGTCTCTTTGAGCTCTCATGCATATTAGTATCCCTTCTGGTTGAGCTAGAGATCTCATCATTGAAATTTATGCTTTCTCATACTTCCCCTGCCACAAACCTAGTCCAGATCTATGTTACTTTTCACGTGACATAATATCATAACCTCCTAATTCATTTCCCTGGATCCAGACCACCCCTTCTCCAACTCCTTACATTCAGATTAATCTCCATAACTCATAGCACGCATTATATGTCTCCCTTGCTCAACAATATTCAGTGCTTCTTAATTTTCTACAAATTAAAATCCAGATTCCTTAGCTGAATCTTAGCAGATTCCTGAAGCTCCACACTCTGATCTCAAACTTGTTTCCTAGCCTGACCTCAGACTGTTGCTTCTCAAAATCTGCCATTTTGTTTTGTTTTATTTTGTTTTTATCCAGTCAAACCAGATGACTTTCATTCTATTAGAAATAACCCATGGGTACTCAAATTATTCCTTATATCTGTAATGCTTTCTCCCTCATTCTCTGCTCAGATTCAAGCCCCAGTTCAAAAGCAATACCTTCAAGAAGCCTTCTTTTGTTTCACTGGATGGAAGTGATTTCTACTTCTGTTCTCATATTACTTTGTACTCTTGGCATATAAATTCCAATTTGTATCATATATTGGCCAACCTGGCTCATCACTCTCATTAGACTGTGAAGTGATAATTAATCAGAGGAAAATTCTGTCTTATCTTTGTGTATTTTATTTATGTTTCTATCTCTCCAGTCATCATCATGTGACTGAATATGCCATTTTATCAAGTTGAGTCAAATTTCTGTCTTCTGAACAATGAAGTGGTTGGGCAAGTTAATATCTAAGATTTCTTCCTACAGCTCCAAAGTCCAATTCCAAGAATTGTGGTCTAGATCATTCCAATTTTTTTGACTTTCTAACTTTTCTCTTTAGAGCTAAGCTGATTATTACTCTATAAGTAGCTTGGCAAAATAGTCAACATAAAAATTCAACAATGAATTGCTTGTCTATAGGACACTAAATAGTTTGATGTTTTAAGTTACTTATTTTAACTTAGTAGTTATTCTTAGCAATGTGCAAAGGCTGCCAAACAGTGTTTTGATTCTCTCTCACTGTTTGCCTTTCGATGCTTTATTTTAAATCCTTAATGGTGAAGACATTGTGAAACATGTTTTATAAATAGGTTTGCTTCTTAATTGTACCCCTGTGCATCCATAACAACTCTCTCTGGAATCAGGGTCAATTTCTGGGTGGGAATGATTTCTCCTCTGAAGGAAATGGAGTGGCTTAAGTTTGCATAGACTCCTGGGATTTTGAGTTTTTATTCCTCTCCCAAGGCAAGGAAACATCGCATTCTTTTGAGGTGGGGAGAGATTTAGAAGGTCATGTTAAAAAAAAAAAAAGAGGAAAAACACAGGAGAGGGGATGACTTTCTTCCCCAATAGCATTGGCACCAGTCCAAAGGAGATGTATTGCCTGAGAGCCAGCACCCCCCCCCCCAACCTGCCACTATGTCATTCTCCTTACCCACCAGCCAAACTAATGGAGTGAAGAACTAGAATCAAGTCAGGCCAAGCAACAAGACATAAGCCTACTTATTATTATGACCACTCTGCATGGGACTGGGTCATGAGGAAAAACAAATGTGTTGTGGAGGAATGTGGAGGCACGGGCTATCTTGGTTCCCCTTTCCTTGCCCTACTACTTCGGATGTGACTGACACCAATTTCTTAGTTTCTTAATTTATTTGTCTATAAGTTATATGTTTGCTGACATAATTCTACTTTTTATAAAGATCTTCAGTCAAAGCATACATGTATATTGCTTTATATCTCTTTTATCACAGTCTAAGCATGACACTCAGCTTTGGTAGACACATAGAAAAACATTGACAGGGAAATATCTTTCTGGTTTCAGATTGGAAACCCTAACCATTGGTGATTCTTGGCCTAATATTGCTAGGGTAACCTTTTCTAGATAGAGCCTTTATATAATAGCCTATATTATAAACCATTTATCTGTTTTCTTTTTTTTTAATGCTTAAAAGTTATAAAAAGCAGAATTCAAAAAGGGAATCATATACCTTTCACCCCCTAAAGACTATGACTAGTGGCATAAAGTAAAAATCTCATCTGGGGGGCAGCAATGTGGTGCAGTGAATAGAGCACTGGCCCTGGAGTCAAGAGGACCTGAGTTCAAATATGACCTCAGACACTTGACACTTAACTAGCTGTGTGACCTTGGGCAAGTCACTTAACCCTGATTGCTTTACCTTTTCCCTCTTTCAAAAAAACAAAAAACAAACAAACAAAATCTCCTCTGGAACCATGTTTATGATATAAACAAAAATAGAGATAATTATTAGTGTTGAAGTGGGATAGCATGATATAATGGATAGAAGAACCACCTTGGTTCAGGTCTTAGCTCTGATACCTACTAGCTTTGTGACCACAGGGAAAATCACTTAGCCTCTCAATGTTCCCAGAAAACTCTCTAATATTCTAACTTACTGAGGAGTTGTGGACCTGCATTACTGAAAGAAGTTTTTACATATAGAATTCCCTAGAGAAATAGTCATAGGTCCAGCTCCTCCCTTTTAAAATGTACTCAGTGGACTCAATTATTTCTATTAATGTGTATTTTTCAGTTCAAATAAATTCCCTTTAAAACACATTTTCTTATTTGCAGAAAATCTCACCAAGTAACTGTACAGTAATCAGTGTTGATTAATGATGAAATATTATGTTGTGTTAAGACTATCAAGACATTAATCAAGAAATACTTCTGGCAGTTACTGGCCCAGGAAAGTACTCTCTGAACCTCAATTTCCTTTAGTAAACTAGAGATAATAATACTTGTATTACCTCTCACATTTTCTTATGAGATAAATTATTTGTGAAACAAAGTACTTTCTGAATGTGAGATGCTGTTTTTAATTTTTGTAATTAGAAAATCCCCTTTAAAATAATCTAGCCTCAATACTATTTTTGTTTGTCTTTAAACCTCAATTTACAAGGAATTTTGGTTTACTTTTATGTACCCAGAAAAAAAAAAAACTTTTTTAGGTTATCTAGAGATCTATTGCTCCCCTATAGTTTTTCAGATTGTTTTGTGACTTGTTATGTTGTTCAGCATCCAACACTTTAAATGTCTTAAATCTTTAAGCCTAGTTTTGCATGTTTATATTTTAAGATCTGGGGTGGGGTAGAGAGGTGTTTAAAATGATGGAACAGAATCGGAAAGCATGGTGAAAATGCAGAATTTTCTGATTAGAATGTTAAGATACCAAATATAGAACCAAGGAAAATGTCAGGCAAGCATCTTTAGGGGGGAGATTTGAGAATGTTACCTCTATATGATCTCCTGTGTGTGATTTTCTTGTCCTTCCAACACAGCAGAAATTAAATTTTCATCAAAATACTACATTGGGACTTGTTTTATCTTTTAAAACAACTATATACAATCCAAATACAATGGCATAAGAGAAAGCCAGATTAAGGGGGTAGAGGAAGGCCCTCATATTTCTAATAGCTATTTTAAAAAATTTTGAAATAGTTAAATACACAGTCCAGAAGCTGAGAACATGAAATTCTGTATTCTCCATGACCCTTTGCCACCATGTCACAATATCACTTGCTCTCACTTGAGGGAATCATTTAATTTCATCTATCTCAGTTCATTTATTATGAAAAATGAAGCTTTCTCTTTACCTATAGTTGTACAAATTCATGGCCCCAGTTATTCCTCTGCAATTTTTTTTAGACAGGCAGAATTGTCCTGCATTTATACTGAAGAGTCTGACAATTTAGGCATGGGTACTTTCCTTGGATGTAATCCTGGCCAACCAAATCCCCAAGGATAAGGGTGATAAAGATTTGCTGTAAGTAGAGCCAGAGACTGAACCCTTTCAATAATTTTCTAGGACATGATTGTCGATACCCTTCTTTCCCTAAATAGACATTTTGCTAAGCACACTGAAAACATTTGTAGCTTGTTATTGTGTTGGCCCTATTCACAAAACAGTGCATGTAACTAAAGTAGCAGCCAGCTTATCCTCTGGCTGCAGGCAAGCGCAAAAATTTGATGTCATCAGAGTGAAGCCAAGACTACATCTTCCCATACCTGGTAGGACACATTCATAAGAAGTAAGAGTCTGACCTAAAATCTTAAAGGCTTTAAATTCATTAAATAGTGTTATACATATGTAAGTGTCATTTAAAACCATTAATAGAAGTTATTTAAAAAATAAACATATCTACTCTTTTGGTGCATTTAAAAAGGAAAGCATAAGTGGCAGCCAGGTGGCACAGTGAGTAAGAGCGCTAGCTCCAGAGTTGGGAGACCTGGGATCGGTTCTGGCCTCAGATACTTGGCAAGCACACACAAATAACTGGTGGTGTAACCTTGAGCAAGTTACTTAACCCCAATTGCTTAAAAAAAAAATAAAAAAGAAAAGGAAAGCACAAGAATTCTATTTATGTTAATTAGGTTCTTCCTATATAATACTTATAAAAATAATCCACAAGGTCAATGAAAGAGGCAGAAGGAAGAAAGAAATTCATCCTGCTCTCTTCCCACCAAGGTTATTTCCTCAACTACCAGTTTACTGGCTTTCATGTTTCCCCATAGCCTCATAAGGCATTATTAATATTTTTTTAACCATCTATGTGGTACGTCTACTCTATACAATGATCACAGCACTTTATTTCTCCCAAAGTGAGGAAATACTGCTTTTGGATGTAGAAATAATAATACTTAAGCAATTTTTAAAAGTAATTTCCATTTAGCATTTAAAATAAAATGTCTCCTCCCTGCCCCACAAAAAGCCCTTCAGTAAAATAAGTGACACAACCTTATATAACAAATAGAGAATCTTCTGTAGAAATACATGGGATCTTATGCTATTACTAATCTGTAGTCAACTCATTGCAGTCATGTCTATTTTTATTAGCATGTTTAGTTATTCAATAACTGTATACATCATAACATGAAAGTTATGACAGGAATGTTCATTATGAAGACAAAAGTACAAATGCCCATTTCTTTAATTGTTCTGATGTCATTTGAGTCATTTTATTTTGACTTAGATTTTGTTGGTTTTAAAAGAAAGATAGTTTTGTATTAATGTAAAAGTATAGTGAATTCTGAGGTAATCATACTAACAATTGAAAAAAAAACCTTCACTTAGATAACTACCCTCATATCCAGAGCATTTAACTGTTAAGGACCACAAAACTAGTGATACAGTTTTAAAAATCAGAAATTACTTTAAATGGTAGAAAACCTCATTAAATGTCAGATGAGTTTATATCTGATTAGATAATACACATAAAGTGTTTTGCAAACATTTAGAAGCTATATGAAAGTTAGCAATTATTGTTTTTATTGTTGTTGTTTTTGCCCATTCAATTATTTTTAAAATACCAGAGCTAACAAAAAAAATTATTTTAGCTGTTTTGTTAAATAATCTGGAAGGACTTTAGCTTTCTAAAAGTCAAAATTGTGAATGAATTTTGTGTTACATAAATTCTTTAAAGTAGGTCTTGAATAATTATTTTCTCCTTGTCTAGACATAACTACAGTTGGGTATCCAGGATTTTACCTAAAGGAAAAAAATTAATAAATTCATAAAAATTATGGAATTCTTCTAAGGAAGAAAGTTAGGTGGGGTGGCAGTGGTTTTGGTGGTGTTCTTGTTGATGGTGTTTGTCAAAAGAGGGTAGAATTATTGCCAAGGTCTTTTGACTGGCCATGGGATTAAGAGACCCATTTTATTAATAATTGCTAAATTGAAAGTACTTGGATTTTTGTGCCTTGATTTATCTTAATTTCAATTATGACCTTCTGAGATTGTGATTGATACCCCTCCTTTTTACTTAAGCTAAAGTATATTACATTCTGCTCCAGTCCCTTATTTTAACTCTGTCTGACTGTTTCAAGTGTATTTCTTGTAAAAAATTTATTGTTTGATTCTGATTTCTAATTCATTATGCTATCTGCTTCTGCTTTATGGGTGAGTTTCTCCCAATCACATTCACAGTTATGATTGCCAGCTGTGCATTTCCCTCTGTCTTGTTTTTTTTCTGCTTACCCCTCTCTCTTTCTTTTCTCATCCCATCCCTCCTCTGAAGTCTGTTTTGCTTCTGAACAGTTTTCTTTCATCTGTCATTCCTATTATCACCCTTACCCTTTTCTGTTATCCTCTTTCCTTCCTACTTCCTTGTTGGGTAAGGTGGATTTCCATTACCAATGGTGTGTGTGTGTGTGTGTGTGTGTGTGTGTGTGTGTGTGATTCTTTTTAAACCAATTTAGATGTGAATGAAGTTCAAGCCCCCCTCCCCCATTTCTCCTCCACTGAAATAGCTCTTCTTTCCATGATTCTTTTATGTGAGATAATTTTCCTCATTTTTCCTTTCCCTTCCCCCTTCTCCTAGGGAATCCCTCTTTCTTGCCTATTCCCTTTTTTTATATCTCCTGAACTTAATTAACTCACTCCATCACCTTTCTATGTAGAATTATAATTGTCCTAATAATGATAAAGTTCTTGCATATATCATCTTTCCATATAGAAAGGTACACAGATTAATCTTATTGGGTCCCTTATGACTACTCTTTCATGTTACATTTTTATATTTCTCCTGAGTCTTGTATTTTGAAGTCATATTTTCTATTCAGTTCTGGTCTCTTCATCAGGAATGCTTGAAAGTCCTCTATTTCATTGTGTCCATTTTTTATCCCTTAAAGGATTATACTTAATTTTGTTGGATAAATTATTCTTTTCTTTAGTCCCAGATCTTTTGCCTTCTGGAATAGCATATTCTAGGCCCTCTGATTGTTTAGGGTGGTAGTTGCTAAATTCTATGTGATCCTGATTGTGACTTCGTGATATTTGAATGGTTTATTTCTTAATATTTGAAATATTTTTTCTCTTTGACCTAAGAGATCGGGAATTTGGCTATAATATTCCTGGGAATTTTCTATTTAGATTATCTTTCAGGTGATGATCAGTGAATTCTTTCAACATGTATTTTACTCTCGAGTTCTAGGATATTGGAGTAGTTTTCTTTAACAACTTCTTGAAATATGACATCTAGGTTGTTTACTTAATTATGGCTTTCAGGTAGTTCAATAATTATTTTTTTAATATAAATTTATTTATTTACCTTTAGTTTACAATATTCAGTTCCACAATCCCTTGAATTTCAAATTTTCTCCCCCTCCCTCTTTTCCTCCCTCCTCCTCCATGGCGGCATGCAAACAAATATAGGATCTACAAATACATTCACATTAAACATTAATCAAGTTGTAAAGAAGGATTATAAGCAATGGAGTAAACAGTGAGAAAGAAGAAACAAAATAAAACAAAAAAAGGAGAGCAAGTAGTTTGCTTCAGTATGCATTCAGACTCTGTAGTTCTTTCTCTGGATGTGTATATCTCTTTCTATCATGAGTCATTTTGGAGTTTTCATATAATCTTGTGTTGCTGAGAGGAGCCCATTCTATCAAAGTTAGTCATCACACATACAATGTGTCTATAATTATGTACACATTTCTACTAGTTCTGCTCTTCTCATTCAACATCAGTTTATATAAATCTCTGCAAGTTATTATGAAGTCTGTCTGCTCCTCATTTCTTATAGTATAATAGTATTCCATTAGATTCATATACCACAACTTTTTTAGCCATTCCCCAGTTGATGGGCATCTCCTTGATTTCCAATTCTTTGCCACCACAAGAAGAGCTGCTATAAATTTTTTTGTACATATGGGTCCTTTTCCCACTTCTCTGATCTCTTGGGGATATAGTCCTAGAAGTGGTATTCCTGGGTCAAAGGGCATGCACTTATTTATAGTCCTTGGGACATAGTTCCAGATAGTTCAATAATTCTTAAATTATCTCCCTTCCATATATTTTCTAGGTCAGTTGTTTTTTTTATGAAATATTTCATATTTTCTTCTATTTTTACATTCTTTTGATTTTGTTTTATTATTTCTTCATTTCTTTTGGAGATATTAGTTTCCAGTTGCCCAATTCTAATTTTTAAGTAATTATTTTCTTTAGTGAGCTTTTGTACCTTTTTTTTTCCATCTAGCCAATTCTGCTTTTTAAGGAGATATTTTTGTTAGTGAATTTTTGTACCTTTTTTTTCCCATTTGGCCACTTTTAAAAAAGATGTTATTATCTTCAATATTTTTGTGCTTCTTTTCCGAGCTGTTAACTGTCTTTTCATAATTTCCTTCATCCGCTTTTGTCTTTACCTATTTTTTACTCTCCCACTCTTATTTTTTTTTTCAATAATTTTTTGCCTCTTCCAAGATTTCTTGTTGGGCTTCTGTCCAATTCCTATTTTCCCTTAAAGTTTGCTTGCAGTTATTTTAACTTAACAGTTATTTTAATTTCTAAGTCAGTCTCTTGATTTCTTTCACCATAGTAACTTTTAATGGTCAGGTTCTTTTTTTAGTTGTTTACACATTTTTCTATACTATTTCTTGATCTTAACTTTATGTTAATGTTGGGTTCTGTTCCCTGCATGGGAGATGGGGGAAGGAGAAGAGCTCTAAAAGCTCTTCAGGCTTTTTCACACTACCGTTTTCAGAGATCAGTCTGGGGGTTTGTAAATTTTTTGTTGCTTCCAAGGTGATATGATCTGGGGAGAGATGTAGTCAGTGCTCTCCTGCTCTGCAGTGTGTTCTTTACCCAGGAAGGGCTCTTCCTTTTATGGGCCCTGTAGCGGCGAGCACCCCAAGCACATCCTCAGGCTTTGCTGCTACCACAGGTTCTTGGATCTGCTTTGTTAAAGGAAAGCAACTCAAAATGGGTTAACAAGCTTACTTTAATCAGTCAGACATATATCATTTACCTTGTTCAGGAGAAAAGGTCAGCACCCCGAACTTCAAAGTATACAGGCAGAATTATCAAGACAGAAACAGATCAAGTAGACAGATTTCCAAACTGCCCAACCATTACATCCATACCCAGTCAACATCTGGGTTTCCACATCTGGGTTTTTCAAAGCCGGGGGGGCCCTGGACAACGGCTTCCCAGAATACAGATCAAATCACATAACACTTCTCAAAGTGAGCCCCCAAAACAAAGCCTCACATCAGGGCTTATATAGCCTTCTCCTGGCTCGGAGAATGTAACAACCTTTTGGACCCACTGGCCAATCAAAAAGTATCTACTGAAAAACAAGCCTCCCACCTCAGCTCCACTAAAGGCTAGTGCACTTTAGCCTAGGGGCAGGGAAGATATTCCAAATTTTCATTCCCATTACAGGCCCAGAAGTGATACTACCCCTCAGGTTCCTTGATCTCTTGGGGCCTGAAGTGATACTACCCTTCAGGGTTTCCACTAGCTCTTCACCAAAAGTGTCCCTCCCTGCCCCTTAACTGTGGACCAGAAATGTGTATATGCAATGGAGTTACCAAATAGTTACCCTTCTCTTCTCTGATATTGACCTATGGCCAAGAAGGTCATGGAAATTCCAAACAGCATTGGTCCTTCATTTAGTGCTAGCATAAGAGTACCCTGTAATCTTTTTCTGAACAATTGTCAGACCCCCTCAGTGTCTCTGACATGAGGACTTCTGAAGCTGCTGCTATTTCTATCACTACCATTTAGTCCGATCTTTGGTGTTTCATCCAAGTGGGTGCTGGGTCACACTCCTTCCTCATTTCACAGATTTCTCTTTCTGACCCCCTGTATTGTCTCGGGCTGAAAGAATATCTCACTCTGACCTTTTGTTGGTTCTGATACTCCAGAATTCAATTTGAGCTGCCATTTTAAAGTTGTTTAGAAAGAAATGTTGCCAGAGTGCTTAACTGAGTGTTTTTCTACTTCTGCCATCTCTGCTCTGACCCCAACACTGAAAATTTAACAATTGACTCTCACCCTTTATTTTCTTTGATCTTTTTGGAAAGACTCTTTCCTTGTTATAAATAATGTTTGGCTTTGGTTTTAGATAGATACTTCTTATCATACTGAGGAAATTGTTTTCATTTCCATGTCTTCTGGTTTGCTTTTTAAATAGGAATGGGTGTTGTATCTTGTAAAAATCTTTTTTGTGTGTTTATTGATATAATCATATGATTTTTGTTGTTTTGTGATTACTTCATACAATTATTTTTTATAGTTTTTTTTTTTTCCTGATAGTAAACCTGTATTCCTAGAATAAATCCAAGTGGGCCATGGGGTATTAATTGTGTGATTTGCTGAATTAGTCTTCTTGCTAATACTTTATTTCTTTTCAGTATATCCATTAAGGATACTTGTCTATGGCTTTATTCCTCTATACTGACTCTCTGTAGTTTAGATATCAAAACCACATTTGAGTTATAAAAGAAATTTGTCGGCTTACCTTTTTTACCTATTTTTTTCAATTACTGTAGTATTGGAATTAATTATTCTTTAAAATTTTGATATAATTTGTTTCTAAATCCATTTTTTCCTTTAATTTCCCTTTGGGAATTCATTTATTACCTGTTCAATTTATTTTTCTAATGTTAGGTTAGTTAGGTTCTCTAATTTAAAAGATTTCTTTTATTTCTTTTTCATCAGTTGTAAATTCCACCTTTTTTTTTTTTCATTTTTTGAAACTGGTAATTTGGTTTTTCCTGTGCCTTTTTAAAAAGGATTTCTTCCCCTCATTATCTTCATTAATTCTCTTCATTTCTTTCTACAGTAGACTTTAATTCTTTGATTCATGGTCCTTGTAATTACTAATTTCTTCTTTGGTCTCTTTTCCTCATGGAATTAAAGTTACTAATTTACTATTTTGAGTCTCCTAAATAGTTTCCATGTGATTGCCTTAAAGGTCTTACCACCTCCCCCGCTTTTTTTTTTTCTTCTGTGCCTCAGTCTTAGACATATTTATTCCTGCAGGATATAGAGAATATGGATGGCACTTGACCTCAGCAGCTCTGATTCAGGTAACGGGTCAGGCAAGAAGCATTTAATAAGTGTTTTGTAGGTGCCGGCACTATACTAAGCACTGAACCACCTTATTCTGAGGCAGTGTGTTGATCATGAAAGAGGAACTGCATTCTCTTAGGAGGAGTGGTCTCTCTAAGGACCAAATCCCTGCTGATTATATCCCTCATATCCCTTCTCTCATGCATAAGAATGTGTATACAGAAGCAAATATACATGCATAGACAGATATATGCACATGCATATATGCATACACACATACATATACATGTTGGTGGCTCAGTGGATAGAATGCTGGGCCTGTAAGTTAGGAAAACCTAAGTTCAAATCCAGCATCAAACAGTTCTTAGCTATGTGTCCCTGGGCAAGTAACAGTCTCTGGTTGCTTGACAAAATGAATCCACTTGACCCAATGGAGAAGGAAATAGGAAACCACTCTACTGTCTTTGCCAAGAAAATCCCAAATGGAGTCATGAAGGATTGGACATGACTGAAATGACTGAACAACTACAATCTATATGTGCATGTGTTAAACACAACTGAAACAACAGAACAACAGTATACATACACACTAAAGGTGTCTGTACCAGTGTTTAGTAGTCATGACTTTTAAACTAATAATTCCATCATTGAGAATATACCTTGGAAGCATTGTCAAATGCAGGCAAGCAAGCAAGCAAGCAAGCAAGCAAAGAGTTAGTTAGTTCTCCACAAATTTTCATTGCTTCATAATATAGAAATCCAAATC
Source organism: Petaurus breviceps papuanus (assembly GCF_028583685.1). Classification (NCBI taxonomy): domain Eukaryota; kingdom Metazoa; phylum Chordata; class Mammalia; order Diprotodontia; family Petauridae; genus Petaurus; species Petaurus breviceps. The sequence continues at coordinate 14,025,022 of NW_027187372.1, forward strand.
ACTAGAAACTTAATTGTCCAACCATTTGGATATTAAATGTCCAACCACATTTTGTTAAATGTGTTGTGATAATGGAATACAGGATGGGGGAGGAAGAGTAGTTTCCCCAGGTATGAACTTAATGTATCCTGGAATACCCCCTCACAATGTGTCATTCTCCTTGGAAGGGTGCTACTTAATCCAGGTATTAATGTTCTTGTTAGAGTCAACTCTAAGAACAGCCCTCTCACAATTCAGATCCAATGTTATTTTCACTTCTAAGTCATTGAACAGTTAACAAAAAGAGGTTTACTTTGTCCTAACACAGCAAAGTTATAGGGTAAGGGACCCACTGCTTCTCCATAAGAAAAGAATATTGATAATCACAGTAGGATACGATGAAGGACATGGTGACTCAATCTTCAGAAATCTACCAAGTCCGAGAGAACCAGATTCCCTAAGACTGGAACTTTTTGTGACCTTAGATGGTCCATTAGCTCTCTGTGTCAGGAAAGCCAGAGCCAATAAGGTCACCTGGAGGTTGTATCATTTTTTTAGATGAAGTCTCCTCATGTTGTAGTTAAGAGAAAAATATTGGTCCCATCTCAATTTCTATTTATGACTCTCACTTGTTGTATATAATTCTGTTAAGTGATTAAAAGTAGCCACTAAATGAGATGGATTACATTTTTATTATTATGTTTTCTATGATCAAACTGCTGTCCAAATAGGGTCAGATGCGCTTATATGTCAGAACCCCCATGGATTGAAATATTTCATAACTGGATTTATTCTTCTACATTTGAATGTCATTTGCTACCTAAGTTTAACATACACATAATTCAGTTTTCCAAGGGTTGTACAGAGCTGGATCTCTCCCTAGAAGGAATCCCAATTGCTTGCAAATTTCCTTATTCTTTATATTCCTTTTCCCGTTGAGTACCAGACTAATTTCTCTTCTTCTTTTAGATCATTAACAAGTAACAATAATTACTAAAATGGAATTTATATCAGATATTTATAATGCGAAGAAAAATATCTTAGAACTTGGGGCAGAAAGGAGTTGTGTAAGTTTTATAAGGCATATGAGTGTGGTAGCTCTAATGCTAAAATGGACCACAGAGTTCATCTGCTCCACTCATTTTACAGGTGAGAAAAATGAAACACAGAGGTTAAATGACTGCCCATGGTCACATAGTTAATGTTTGAGATGGGATTTAATAATTAATATAATTTCAGTAGTTTTAAGTTATGTCCAACTCTTTGAGAACCCATTTTGGGGTTTTCTTGGCAAAGATACAGGAGTAGTTTGCCATTTCCTTCTCCAACTCATTTTACAGATGAGAAAACTGAGGCAAATGGTGTGAATTAACTTGCCTGGGGTCACATTTTTAGTAAGTGTCTGAGGTTAGATTTGAACTCAGGAAGATGAGTCTCCTGGATTCCATACCTGGTAGTCTATCCACATTCCACCCAACCCAATAACATTTGTATGGCACTGTAATATTCTCAAAGTGCTCCTTATGTTTTATCTACACAGCAGCCCAGAGGGGTAGGTGGTATTACCATATTATTGTTTTCCAGAGGAGGAAACTGAGGCACAGAAACATTTATGTGACTTGCCCAGGGTCACACAACTAGCATCTGCATCCAGGGCCATCTCTAGTCATTGGGATCTATATCTTGTCTCTGGTCCAATTTGACTCTGAAGAGAAAGTGAGGCTGGTGACTTTGCACAGCCCTCCCTCACTTAAATCTAATTCACTTGCATGTCATGGCACCAACCTCCCTGAACAAAGGAGAAGCAACCACAACAGCTGAGTCTTACTGATTCTAAGCCCAGTATACTTTATCCAGTATACTACTTAGCTCCCTCAGTCTACTACCATCTCCAGTAATAGAACACAATTCAAAGTTTGGAAATTATTCATATATATATATACATACATACATATATATATATATTTCAAATAAACAGAAATCTAAGGTGAAATAATGAGAAGTTTCATAATTTGCCTTTCAGTTATATGTATATGTATTTTAGCAAACTTTACTTCTCTGTATGAAAAGAGCCAGAATTGCCAATAATCTTCTAATAAGACTGTCAAACTTAAATGAATATGTTAAAAACTGAGCTTCAATGACTGAAAATTCCCTTTGTGTGTCCTTCACTTACCATTTAAATGATTTTAAAAGAGAAACATTGTCTATAAATCAGTTGTTACAGTGTTGTGTGACTTGAAACCTAAGCTACTCTTGGTGATGGAAAATAATAGATTCAAACAGATATTTTCTCTATTAATTACTTTCAATGAAAAATTGTAGGTTTAGTTCAACTTCGATCACTTCCTACCACTTAAACTGTTCCATCCATCTAATTCACATGTGATGTTTCTCCATTCAAAATTTGCAACCTGCTTAGAAAGAAAAGTACAGCTCTTGTGATATAGAAGCCTTTATTTGCTGCCCCATCACTGCTAACATTCAAGGTTATGTTGCCATAATATTTTCATGCAAAACATTTGCTGTGCAAATCCCCAGTTGTTTTCCGTCAGAGAAAACAATTCTGTAATAGGTCGGGCTTGCTATGACAATGCCAAATCTCTATATTAACAAGAAATAATGGCTTTTCTTGCAGTTTTGTGTTGGTTCTGTAATTATAAGCTGAAGTTAAGAAATAGTTGTTTTTATTTTATTTTGTTGGGTTTTTTTTGAGACTAGCACATATAATTTTGAATTCTGTTTTGTTTTACTTTCTCTGAGCCTGCTGAGGGTAAAACCCTTGTAATGCTCATTATGCAAATGATGGGGGAAAATAGAACAGACTATATTACTGGCATGATGATTAGTTTTTACTTACATAAAATTTGACTATTTCTTTTATGGGGGAGCAACTTCAGAGCACATTTATTAAGTGGGAGGCAAAAAACTTTGCATGAAAGGAATGCATCCCTGGATAACTTCAGCCTTTACCTGTTTGCCCATTCATGTATCCCAGAAAGAGGAAAAATGCAAAGTATATGAATCTTCAAGGGACAGACTGCAATCAGGTAGCCCACAAAATTTTTTCTTCATGCTTTTTGGTAATCAAATTTAAGAAATTGTCTTTTTGCCTGCTTCTTCAATGGTCCAGTCATAAAAGTAACACTGATGAAAAAGTAAACCTGGTAGCATTTATGTAAAGGCAAGGGCATGTTAAAAAGTCATTCTTCTCAATGCTACTACCATATACACTCATTTTACCAGATTAGATTCTAGGTATAAAAGGTTTTCCATCCTATACCTGGGAAAACTAATTACTAGCACCATTACAAAAATAAGGGAGAATAGATAAATAATATGTTCAATTAAAGGCTTTCTTTATTTCAGTGGGACCAAATCAGAGATAATAGGCAAATTTGGTCGGTCTGATTGATTATAGATCATTTTTATAAATAACCACCATAATACCATAGATTTAGAGCTGGAAAGGAAATTAGAGGTCATCCAGTTCAACCCCCTCATATTGCAAGTGGGAAAACTGGGTCCCAGAGAACTTAATTTGTCTCAGGTTAAATCAGGACTGCTAGAAAGCATATTTGAACCCAGATCTTCCTGACTTTAAAAGTTCAGGACTTTATCTATCATGTCTGCTTTGACTTTCTCCTTATAAAATGTTCATAGGAATTCTAAGTGATAAGACCAACTATTTTTGTATTTGATTAATTTGTGCTATGTAGTCATAGTGATTAATCTTTGTATTGATCTGTTGGCAGATAACATTTTTTTTTAAAGCAATTGGGGTTAAGTAACTTGCTCAAGGTTACACAGCCAGTTGTTTCTGGTGCTAATTATCCGAGCCCAGATTTGATCCCCAGGTCATCCTGACACAGGAGCCGGTGCTCTTACTCCCTGAGCCACCTGACCACCCCTAAGCAATTGGGGTTAAGTAACTTGCTCAAGGTTACACGACCAGGTGTTTCTGGGTGGGTGCTAAGTGTCTGAGCCAGGATTCTATCCCCAGGTGATCCCCACACTGGAGCTGGTGCTCTTACTTGCTGTGCTACCTGGCTGCCCCTGCAGATAACAAATTATTAACAGTAATCTAGGTGCAACTAGATGGCACAGTGAGTAGAGCACCAGCCCTGGAGTCAGAAGGACCTGAGTTCAGACACTTAGCACTTACTAGCCGTGTGACCTTGGGCTAGTCACTTAACCCCAATTGCCCTGCCTTCCCCCCTCCAAAAAAAAGTAAAAAAAAAGAAAACAAACCCAGAGGTTTGACTTTAACCTTTGCCACTCTAGCCCTACCAGGTCATTGTTTAGGCCCTTATTGCCTGAGAGTGAATGTAAATAGGAATTGTTTCAGTTTGGGCCAGAAACCCTGAGGGTCTTCCCATTCAGACTGGTCTTTTTTTAATTAGGTAGGTCATTTTCTACCTCATTTCTTACCTAGCCTTAATGACTGAGTAGACATTGCTTCAAATTAAACTGAGACCTGTTAAAGATCTTGCCTTAAAAAGCTCAAGGTTGGGACGGCCAGGTAGCACAGCGAGTAAGAGCACCGACTCCAGTGTTGAGAAGACCTGGAGATCGAATCCCGGGCTCAGACACTTAGCACCCACCCAGAAACACCTGGCCGTGTAACCTTGAGCAAGTTACTTAACCCTGATTGCTTAATTTAAAAAAAAAAAAAGCTCAAGGTCTCCCACTGTATCCAGGGCCATCTCCAGTCATCCTGATCTCTGTCTTGTCATTGGATCCAGATGACTCCAGAGAAGAAAGTGGTACTGGTGACTTTGCACAGCCCTCCCTCACTTAAATCCAGTTCACTTGCAAGTCAGGGAATCACCTCCCTGATGTCAAGGTCCTTTTCAAGAATGGAGGGCAAACAACAACCCCCCTGCCTAGAATGCTCTCTCTACTCACCTCCTACTCACAGCTTTTCTGGTTTCCATCAAATTCTTCTGAAATCCAACCTTCTGCAGAAGACCTCTGTCTCACCCTTTTCCCTCAATGAATAGTTTCCATTTAGACTGTAAATATCGTGTGTGTATACATATATATGTATATATACATTTGGGTTAACTTCTTGTTAACTGTATTTTATTGTAATTGGTTTCCTTTGTAATCATAAGTATTTAATTTTATGAGTTTAAAAGCACTATTCTGAGAAGGGGTCCCCTGTCTTCACAAGACTGCATAAGGGATTCATGAAGCACACACACACACACACACACACACACACACACACACACACACAGAATGCCTAGTCTATGACCATGAGGTGCAGAATAGTTTCAGATCTTCATTGGTAGAAGTTTGCTCAATGGAAATTTCTATACCAATGAAATCACACATCTCACAAAAAGACAAGTCCATTCAGTTTAGTGACCCTTTGTACATTGTGATAGAGGCAAAAATATGATATCTACCTTACTTCAACAAATTAATAGACATTTATTAATCACCTACTATTTGAAAAGCCCTATGCAAAAGGAAGGAATGAAAAAGCCAAAAAAGGGTATATACCTTCAATGCACATATATTCTACTGGCTGGAGGAGTGGAAGTATGCCTTTCCCTGGGAAGGATCAACAAAAACTGATAGTATACTTCATTCAGCGGAGTTAGCAGAATTAGGCAAATACTATTAATGACTTTATTTTTCTTATATAAGAATATGATGCAGTGTAGTACATGTGTGTGCTCTCTTTTTATTAGAGAGTTTTGTTGCTCTGTTCCTACCAGGAGAAGAAAAATCCATATTACTGTGGGAAAACACACATAGTATGTTTCTATAGTACTCCAGTGATTTGGATAAAAACTGAACATGGTAAATGTCATATTCAGACATTTAATTCACAGGGCAAAAAAATATCCTAAAATTTTAAAATATATAAATTATGCTTTTGATATTGGCAGCCCACAGAGAAATAGGGTAATTACATATTTATTATATTACATATTATTTATTTATAACATAAAATAATTATTTATTTTTTTACTTTTACATTTATATTTATAATATAAATATATAATATATAAAAATATATAACACATATATAAAATAATTTATAAAATAATATTTATAAAATAAAATATATTACATATTAATTACAATATTTGATTGAATAAGTTAGGGGGTTAAACCAGGTTTATTGAAGTATCACCCTTGATGGAGTTAATAAGGAAATGATGTCTTCATGAGCTATTTCAGACATTATATCTAAAACATGCTTTAGAGTTATGAGTTCTTTGAGGACAGGGATTTTGGCTAATTTCATCCCCGAATCTCCATAGCTGAGTACATTGACTTACAAAATGTAATAGGAAATTAACAAATGCTTGTTCATTTAAATTTGATCAGATTAGTCAAAATTGCTTCCTTTATCTATAGGTAAGTGTAGCTGAAACATACTCATATATACATATATACACCCATATACATAATATATACATTATTCACACACATTACATCACAGTGCATGGCACACTTAACAAATTTTATTGACTGATGATTACCAACAATTCTTTCACTACTTTGCTAATGAAATTTTCCTTTGTCTTAGAAGCTTCAAATGCTATGTCTAGAGCTTACCATTACTTACAGTTTTCAGCTTAGATTCACATTTGACTCAAAGATTTTGTTTCAAAAGAGAAACTTGATCTAATAGCCATATTGGTCTGTCACTGTGACTTTCAAGATGTGTGTGATTTGAGGTTGTGTCTTCTTCACATTCTTAATTTTGTCTTTGGCTTTCTCCTACTTCACTTCAGTCCAATATGCAACAGCTGCTTTGGTATCTAACCATCAATTCTCCCCATATGCACAGCTCAGCTGAATTGTATTGTAAAAAGCATCACTTCAGTACTAGCTGGCTACATTCCAGGCCTTCTTTGTTCTTTGTTGGTGATGTTGTCCAGTCCCTTGAGTTTGTGTAAGCCTGGTAAGTGGCAGATGGAATTGCTCCAGAGTCTGGGGGAAAAAAGTCTGTGATAAGTCAAAGGTTCACAGTACATTCACTAACCTGCCTTTTTATTTTTTTTTTTTGTAATTAGCTACTATAAAATTATCTTCAAGATAAAGATAATCGAAATCACAGTTTACATGAAATGATATTTTTTGTAAGAGATGATAATGTTCCCATAGTTTCTATATCATATCATACTTATACATTGATATTCTAAGTGTGGATGATATTTACAGAATGCCAAAAGTGAAATGAAGATTTAAGGTGGTGTATTTTTTTCCTCTTCCTAGATTTACAGGCCATAAATACCTTTAAGCAGTGTGCATGAAGTTTATATAGTTTTCTTTTCATTTAATATCAAGTTTTTCCTCAGGTTACTTTACTAAAGTTGGATTATGCAAGTCCCAACAAGAGGGGTAAATTGTGTTTGTCCCCCAAAAGTCATAGTTTTCTTCAATGGAAATTTTTATTAAATTGACAAATATTTATTTGAGCTATACATGGGAGGTGCCTTGTTAGAGGAGAGATTTTTTTTTTTTTGCTTTTTGGTGGGGGAAAGGCAGGGCAGTTGGGGTTAAGTGACTTGCCCAAGGTCACATAGCTGGTAAGTGTTTAGTGTCTGAGGCCGTTTGAACTCAGATCCTCCTGACTCTAGGGCTGGTGCTCTATTCACTGCACCACCTTGCCACCCCTGGAGGAGAGATTTTTAAGGGAGTGTTTTGCTCTACCAAATAAAATGCTTTTATAAAGTAGTGCATAAACAATAAACAGAATTATATCTCATTTTCCCTACTTCTTTCTGTCAATGATGTGATAGTTAAGCTGTGGGTCTAATTTAGAATAATACCCCCTTTAAATCTTTACATCTTATACAATTAGATCATTGATGTGTATTTTTGTATTTTTCCAGGCTTTTATTACAGCCTTCTCTCTGACTCATAATTTCTGTTAAATGTGTTTCTGTGTATGTGCTTACCATAAAATCATCTCATCTTAGGTTTGGAAGGAAGCTTCAAACAATACCTGACATGTTAATTCTATCTATAGTAGATTCATTTCTATTTGTTTATTTGAAATCAAGTATCTCTGTCTCAAGGGGCATCTAGGTGGTACAATGGATAGAGCTCTGAGCGTGGAGTCAGAACATCGTGAGTTTATATCCTTACTTACTAGCTGTGTGATCCTGGGAAAGTCACTTAACCCTGTCTGTTTCTGTTTCCTCAACTATAAAATGAGCTGGAGAAGGAAATGGCAAACCACTCTAGTATCTCTGCCAAGAAAATCCCCAAAGGGGCTCATGAAGAGTCAGATACAATTCAAAGTGACTCAACAACAAATCCCCATCTCCATCAAATTAGAAATGCAGCAGCCACTCACAGACCTCATCCCACTATTAATCAGTACCAAAACTTTGGACCTGTTTCATTCTCCAGACATCCTCCAATTTCCTCCTTAAGCAGGCTGCTCCCTCCTTCTGTGTGTTTAGTAGACTTTGTATAGATACTGAATTGTCTTTAGCTCTATTACAATTCAGAACTCCAGAACTAAAGTGGTCCACCAGCCCTTGTCCTATCCCAGGATGAGGGATTTCAGGTATAAATCACTATACCCAGCCTGGCTATTGAAGATGTACAAGGGGAAAAGCCAAGGTGGTGGAGTAGAAGACAGCAACACAGCTGAGATCATATCTATAACACTTCCAAACAGATCTCAAAAATGTAGCAGACCAAATCCTGATGGACAGAAAATGTCATAGAGAGATTTTGTCTAGCCCAGGCATAGGAGAAAGACAAAGAGATCAGCAGATATTGAGAACAGGGCTGAGGCAGAAGCATCAGGTGTTGTAAGTACTCCAGTGCCCAGGGAAAAGCTGTATAATGACACAAAAAGAGATCCCAGACCCATCCTGGGCCACCTGTGGACCTGCTAGGGCACTCTGATGGAGACAGGTGGCACTGGAAGCTTTGTTGTCTACTACACAGATTCAGGGCAGAGTGAGAAGAGTACCTGTACACAGCAGTAAGGAGGCCCTAGGTGGTACATTGAGGAAAGAAGAAGTTGGGAACCAGCAGTAGTAGCAGCAACATCAGTTCTGTGGCTCATACTTTAAGTACACAAGGTCTCACTTCCATCATTTTGACCAGCAAGCAGAGGAATAAACAAGACAGAAAACTAGACTAAAGGGGAGCCCTGAAACATGCGAATCCTGGAATAACAACTCTCCCCAAGAATGCAGCAACAGGAACAGCTTAGATTTTCCCTCCAGAGGTGTGGCAGAGTGAACTCTAACATCAAGTCTGAAGTCAGGGAATGATACAAGAACAGACAAACCAAAAAAAAAAAACATATCATAATGAGGTATTAGAGTGGTAGGAAGCTCAAGACATAAACAGAAGAAGAAAATGAGTTCAAAACATCTACAAACAATGCTTCAGAGAAAAACACAGTTTGGACACAAACTCAACCAGAATTCCTGGAAAAGATGAAGCAAGGGTTAAAAAATAAGTTAATTTTTTTAAATAGAAGAAATTAAAATGCTTCAGAGAAAAATGGTAAAGAGCTATGAAAGAAAGAATTGGGAAGTTGTCTGATTAAGGAGGTTCAGGATTCACATGAACAGAACACTTGGCGCTTCAAAAGATCCAATATAGTTTATTTAAAATATAGGTAAATGGGAAGGAAACTGGAGATAACAGAGTAAAAGGCTTAGGAATAGTAAGATAAGAGCAACTATGATTAATGTGAATATGTATATATATCTATAGATACATATACATATTTACAATCATCACCACTTTGGGGAATCACCAACACCTGACCACACAAGCTGGGGAATCCCGGGTACAGCCATCAGGATCCCACTCAGGAGGGTCCCAGGCAGGACGTCTCCTCCATGGGTGAGATTCCAGTTTGGGGTCTGAATCTTACAGTTTAAGTAGTGCTGAGAACAAAGAAGGCATACTGCCAGGTGTTTTTAGCAAGCATCGTATCGTGTGTGAGGCCTGGGACGGAGACCAATCCCTCCAAGGCCCGCCCAAGAATGATGTTTCCTTGGAATGGCTAGTTCCAGGAGTTGGGCAGCTATCATATCTGTTCAAGGACCTGGCTGGGGTCCCAGGAGAGGAGCAGCCCTCATGTTCTCAGGATACTCTGTTCCTAGAAAGCTCAGGATAATAGAGAGGTCATATTGAGTTGGGGCCTTGGTTTGTATAATCTTATTCCTCACAGAGGGGCTTACCTTGCCCCTTCAGAAGGTAATTCACAGCTTGACACAAGAGATACCTTCTAGTATCAGGAAGACATTCAGTTATTTGTGAGATATCTTTGGGAAATATTTTTCTCTCAATGCCTTGGAACTTGGCCACAGTGTCAACTTGGAAATAAAGGAGCAAGCAACCAGTAGACACTCTTTTAGGGGAGAGGGAAATGGCTTCAGATGTGGGGAACCTGTGGCCTTGAGGCCGCATGGGGCCTTCTAGGTCCTTGCATGTGACCTTTTCACTGAGTTCAAGATTTACAGAAAAAATCCTTTTATTAAGAGTATTTGTTCCATGAAGTTTGGATTCAATCAAAGGGCCATACTTTGAGGACCTAGACTGCCACATGTTACCTTGAGGCTGCAGGTTCCCCACATCTGACTGCATTCTTTAGGAAGGCAGTCTCTGCAGGGCCAGAGTATACCACTCAGGCTCACAGTTATGCCTTGAAGGAATACTTAGGCCAAACAGTGGATAGGCTGCCATCAAAAGAGTAAGATAAGTATTTTACTTCTTACTGTTCTCAATATATATGATTGCTTGTGATACTTCTGGACATGTGGTGCTGTGACTTTGCTGAAATAACCAAGCTACAGAATGGAAAAATGGATTTAGAAGCTGAGCATCTGTACCCCAAAGCATTTGGAGTTCTCAGCCTCCAGAGACAGACCCTGCTACTGCTCTGAGAAACAGTGTGTGTGGTTGGTGTCAGACAAAATGCAGAGTCTAGCACAACTATTATTTCCCTTGTTTTGGACATAATACTTGTGATAATATAGTTTAAGATAAAACTTTCATTTTGGAGTTCTTCCCCTCTCCTCTCCTTTACCACCCAGCCTAACAGTAGCTCATATTGACATACTGCTTTACATGGGATAGAGCATATTTTGTCAGATAATATATGTGTGTGTGTGTGTGTGTGTGTGTGTGTGTGTGAGATAGAGAAGAAGGACATCTCACTTCTCACTTCTTATTACTTCTTGTGAATCAACTTGGGGTTCTCTGAGAGGATATACTCTACCTTGTCTAAGCCCTCTTTTCTATTTTGAATTGTCCCCTGAAAAGATCAAAAGTTTAACTATTATGTGATTATATCATATGCTAATGATATTAATAGTAATAATTCTTTTATCATAGTTATGAAAATATGGATGATTTACTTAAAATGTCAAGTACTGTAATATTAAGGATATATATATATATATATATGGATGAATGAAGGAATGAATGAATTTTATAAAGCATTTATTAAGGTCTTATTAAGCTAAGTACTAGGTATATAAATAGGAGAGCAAGACAGTCCCTGTTCTCAAAGAACTGCCATTATAATATGGGAAGACAATTCACATAGAAGATTTTCAGCTAGAAGTCAGATGGAAAGGCCCAGTCATCCTTAGGATCAAGTAGCAAAGCAGGTAATGCATCTTTAGTGTTCATTTACATTGATAAAATCATATGTGTTTTCTAATAATGAGGCACTTGACAGTGCAGAAGACTGGTGGTCAGAACTTTCTTGTGTCTTCAGACCCAAGGATGATTGCTAATGAGCCAAAGGTTTTCGACAATTGAAGAGAAGGTTGCCAGGTCATGTCTGTGTTTATAAGGATTGGTCCCAACAAGGATTGTTTGGAGTGAGCTGGAAGCTGGACAAGTAGAGGCAGCTAGCTGCACAGTGAAAAGATCACTGGACCCAAAGTCAGGAAAACCTGAGCTCAAATTCAACCTCAGTCACTTAATTAGTAGTGTAACTTTGGGCACTTTCTTCCTGTTTACTCAACTGGAAAATAGATTAATACTATCTACATAACAAGGCTGTTGACTATTGTGAGTATACAATGAGATAATATTTGTAAAGTGCTTTGTAAAACTTAAAATATTATAAGAATGCTGGCTATCAGTAGCAGTAGCAGCAGCAGTAGTAGTAGTAGTAGTGGGAGTAGTAGTAGTAGTAGTAGTAGTGGTGGTGGTGGTGGTGGTAGTATTAGTGGTAGTAGTAGTGGTGGTGGTAGTGGTGGTAGTGGTAGTAGTAGTAGTAGTAGTAGTAGTAGTAGTAGTAGTAGTAGTAGTAGTAGTAGTAGTCTGGGGGTGCTGCTATTCTTAGAGCTCCTTGGTGCTATGTCCTGGACCGTGTTCTTCTGGGTTTGAGAAGAGGTGGTGGTGGTTTGATCTGTCTGGTATATTTGGCTATGGTTTCTACCTTAGTTTGCCTTGCTGCTTCAGCCAGGTCAACTTGTATACTCTGTTGACTGTCACTAGTTGATAATGGTGATGGTGGGAATGGCAGACTTCTCTCCTAAGGCTGTCCCCTCTATGTGATCTGGTTATGCTATTATTTTCTAGGTCCTACAGAACTGGGTCCTGGGGAATCAGTAACCTTGCCCTGCTAAGAAGAGAAACAGAGATTTCTGTTTAAAATCAATTTGACTTTTCAAATTAAAATTTTCAGTGGCCCAATCAAACTACTAATGTATTATCAGCAAGCTCTCCCAACAACTCAGTAAAGCAGATATTGTACACATTGTTATTTCCATTTTGTAGCTGAGCAAATTGAAGGCCAGAGTTAATGTAACTTACCCAGAGTGACACATGTTATAGGTCCTAGAATGAGGCCTTAAGTCAAGATTATCTTCTGAGTTCAAGTTTAGAGCTCTTTCTTTTTATATCATCACAGGTATTATATCATACAAATGACTTGGGATGAATTTGAAATAAAAAATATTACAAATGATTTTTTCACATGGACTTCTGCCTAGTTACATCTCTCCCAATTTGTGTTTGGTTGGGGCCATTAAATAATATGATGAGTCTTAAAATGCATTTCTATCAAATTTCAGATTTAGATTTAGGCCATCATTCTAGCTTGTCAAGATCCTTTTTTTTTTTTTTTCAAGATCAGGTCATCCAAGGACTTAGCTATCTAATTATTAGATAATTTCATTGTATCTGTAAATTTAGGTTTATTATCTATTTATTAAATGAAGGGCTTGATAAAACATTTTGGATAGAATAGATCCAAGGACTGATGGCACTATTAGTCTCTGGAGGACATTCTTCTCTAGGTTGGCAGCTATTTATTTGTGAACTCGATTTGGGTTTTTATTAAATCAACTCCAAACTTACTAAACTTTGCTACTATTCAACCCAGATTTCTTTTTCCTGTTCAGAAGAGTATCATGGCCTAGATTTAGGAGAATTGGGTTTTTGACCTGGTTTTGGCATTGAGGTTGCTTTGGTAAGTTACTCTACCTCTCAAGTACCTCATTTGCTAGAAAGTGAACCATTGGGCTAGATGTTCTTCTGTGTTCCTTCTAGCTTTAGCATTGCATGATTCCAGAAACAGCTTCCCTTTATAAGTTGTCCTCAGTCATCAATTTAATGGTCACATCTAGAATTGTATTAAGAATTGCATTCAAGCCTAATAGTCTATAATTTCTGAAATCTGTCACCTCTCTTTTGAAGACTGGGAAAGAATTTGCCTTTCTACACTTTACATCACCTCCATAATCCCTTAAAGATACTTCTTATATCTTTTATGCTATCTTTTGATACACTGTAGTATCATCTAGGAAAGAAATGGGAATTTGAGATAGCTATATCTACATAGTTAGTTTCCTTTCTATCTACTAAGCTATCCTTACTGTTTCCTCACCTACCCTGTACTCACTGTGCCAAACTGGCTCCCTTGTTTTTTCCTTGCCTCGCTCTCATTCTGAGATGCTCTAAGATATTCTGGGGTGTTTCCCTTATTGTATAAGTACAATTGTTAATAATAAAGAACCTTGTTATACATATAACTTGGTAGATATGATGTATGCTTACTTTGTGGGTAATTATATCATAAAAATATGAAAAAATTTCAATACCTCCAATGTTTGCCACTCAGTTAAGTGAAACAATTGAATTCCATCTCTACACTCACTCAAAATTTACTGGTTTCAGGAATTTGGGAAAATTGATGTCCTTTTGGCACATTTTGCGTAACATTTTCATAGTTATTAAATTCTCTGTACTAATGAACTTTGAAATCAGGAATAAAATTTTGTGACTTGTAATACATCATACCTATGAATTATTTTGGAAGTTATAATACATTTGCATATATTTTTTTTTCTTGCAGGTTTTTTTTAATATAGCCAGCAATTTTTTTATTCTCCCCTCCTCCCCTTAAAGTGACATCTAGTCTTGAGACTTCATTTTAAGATGAGCACATTCATTGAATAGAGTAGTTGCAATTACATTGGGCAGGATACAGAATCCTTTCCAGCAAGGTTTGAAGATTGTAATAGTAGGTGAAACTCTGCCTCCAAGTGAAATAGTATCCGTTGCAGCTACATAGACAGAAGCAATTGAATCTTTCCCTGAAGACAGACAAGAAAGGGAAAAGCCTAGTCCCCAAATCTCAAGGGAAAATAAGGAAAACTTACTAAAGAAGTACTTCTTGTAAGATGGAGAGTATGTTTGGAGCATTTCATTTCAAAAAACCTATTTTACATTTTTTCCTATGAAAGTTATTCTTTGTTATTAAATATTTACATACTACTTGCTTTTGATTTTAAATTGAGTTCTATATTAATCAGACATAATAAATTTCTTCTAGAAAGAATAAAGGCTTTCTTCTTCCTATATACTAAATTTCAGTTACTTATTTTATTAATTCATAATTATACTTACTCCTATACTAGGATAAATTATTTTGCAATAGTTTGTAATAGGTTCACGGCTGTGATACATTGCTTTATTTTTCCTGATAAACTTTAAAATTTGGTTTTCAGAAAATTGACAAAAAACAAAACAAAATAAAAAACTCTATAATAATTGGAAAGTGGAAGGGCTCCCTCCCTTTTTAATGGCATGAAAAACAGAAAGAAAATATTATTTCAGTACTTCTTCTCTCTCTCCATTATCATCATCCTATCTACCCAGAAAAGTAATCTTATCTTTTTTTTTTATCAATCTGTTATTTTTGTACAACATTGTTTAAAAACATCTTTGAATTGTCCTTAGCAGTCACTACTCAGTTCAACTCCTGTTCATGATCCTGTTCTTACATCATCATGCCAATCTTTATATTCATTCTCTATTACCTGCCCTTGCTTCTATCCACTTTGTGACTTTAACAATTCTGAATTTGTAAATGAGAGTGTCTTTTTTCAGTCTCATGTATTCCTTATTAGATATTTGCATTTGTGTCTTTAGAATTTCATTTAGGAGAGTTTCCCATCCATCTAGGGACTCTTTAGGAGAGGCAGGGAAACATTGATATAGAGGAGAAGAGCTCTGAACAGGGCATTCGTTGAAGATAGACATTAATCTACTTCACGATTTTGCCCAGAGCCAGCCCTTCACGTAGTCCTGTATATTTTTCAGTAAACAGAATAATGGAACCAAATGCAATTAGCCAAACTAACATGAGGGGGCATGATGGATTTTTTTTTTCCTATCCTGATATAATTATACTGCTAACAACTATAAGCCATAGTTTTTTTTTTTTTCTGGTTGTTGTTTTTGAAAATGTGCAAGTGAAGTTTGGTAAAGCAACCAGCTAATGTTTAATGATTAATGATCCTTCTTAAACATAATAAATGAAGAATAAGAATGTTAGTTATTAATAAATCTTAAGAATGGAAAAATGTTAAAATTATCATTGTTCTTAGTATTATCATTTGATACATTTGGAAAATATTGTTATTCATAGAAATGTAATTTTGACTCTCATGCATGAACGATTTACTCCCCTATTCACTATGAATAAGAATGATATCAAAGACATAAATCATTAACATTCATATATTTAGAGTACACTTATAAATGCATTGTAGTAGAAAACAAAATATTAATAATGAAAAAGTATGTTTAAGATATTCTGTTTTGTCAGTAAAAATGAACAGGTTTTGTTTTTGTAAATATCACTATTAAGACAGAAATAAGGATTAGACCTTTGGTTTCTTTAATGTTGGGAACTTCTAGCGAGGATCTTCCTCTCGCAATGAAAGTTGACTCCTTCTCTGCAGCTTCTACTCTTAAAAAGTTTCCTAGACCACAGAGAAGTTAAATAACTTATCCAGTGTCGTTCAGGTAGCACGTGTCAGGATTTGAACCAGGTCACTTTGTACTGACTTTATTTTCACTCTTACAGATATTAAAAGTTTTTGACAAAAGCCTTCCTCTAATGTCTCACTATGATATATAGGTAATTTAAATTCTCAGTGGCCAAGCCCCTGGATCATATACTCCTGTATGCCCTACTAACTTGAAAAGGTTTCAAGTACATATATGGTAAAGGATCATGGCTGCTTTCCTAGGATTGTTCTGCTTTAGCTCAAAAAGGTTAATCACGCAGTTGGCTGCAATGAGGTGATAGTTTTTTTTCTGCCCTAGACTACCTACTAAGTTACAACAGGACTGCAATCTTGGTGGAGGGAGTACACAATAAACCACAGTACAGAGTTCTGGAGTATAGTAATTCTATTAAAGACCAATTTTATCATAATCTTTACTTTTTCAAGTGTATATTGTGAATTTAATTGTTTAGTTATTTATAATAAACTTAATCCTGTCTTTCTACCAGGGAATACATTCTTTTTTGTTTTGCTCTTTTTTTTTTTTAGGGCAATTGGGGTTAAGTGACTTGCTCAAAGTCACATGGCTAGTAAGTGTGTCAATTGTCTGAGGCTGAATTTGAACTTAGGTCCTTCTGACTCCAGGGCCGGTACTTTATTCACTGCACCATTTAGCTTCCCCCAGAGAATACATTCTTAAGGCCAGTGATTTCCAAAGGTTATTCAGCCATGTGCATCCCCACCCCAATACACACATACATACATACACACACACGTATTTTTTTTTAAATCAGTGATGTTATTCCTATACAACATGGGAGATCAAGGAGATATTGGTAACTCTAGATATATATTCTTACTCTCTAATCTATAAATATTTTTATGAACATGATTCATACATGTATCAAAATTATCCTTGAAGAGTCTATGAGAAGTACATAGCCAGGTATTCACACAAGATATTCTAAAGCAGATTACATTTTTATAATCACACAATTGACTGAAAGGTACAAAGGATCCAAGATCCCAGGTGGTTATTTTTTTGTTTATTGTAAAATATTTGATTAGTAAAAAAGTTACTTTAAAGGCACCAGTTCAGTATCTCTTGTGTATATGTTAAGATCATAAATATTTCCTAATAAATATGACCCTAAGATACCTTTCTGTGATGATTGTGTGTTTATATTAATATCAAGTGGAGTCCAAATAAATAAGAACTCCCTAGGTTCTCCAGATGCTCCTTTAACCAAATGACATTGAGCTAACTATGTCAAGTTCTGAAATATTGTACAGTCTCTCAAATATTATACCTCTTAAGAGACTGGGCAACTATTGACCCAGGAAAATAAAAAGTGGTTGAAGAATACTTATTGACTTTTGTTCTTGTGGTTTCATAACATTTTGTAGTGAATTTTTTAATCTTAATCCTGCAGTCTCCCTGTCTCCTCTCTCTCTCTCTCTCTCTCTCTCTCTCTCTCTC
>NW_027187372.1:14042848-14058701 GCF_028583685.1 Petaurus breviceps papuanus
AAGAGAGATTAAGTAACCTATCAGTCATGGTCATTGTAACTAGAATGCCCCCTTCCCCCCCCCCTTTGTCTAATGCTAAGGTACTGTTTTCCACTTTCCATTCTATACCAGTAGTATGGTATAGAAAATGGAAAGAAGTTTTTCAAATCAGCAAAACCTGGATTCAAGTCTTATCTCTGATACATTCTAGTTACAATGACCATGACTGATAGGTTACTTAATCTCTCTTTAGTTCAGGTAATTCTCTAAGCCTGATTTGCATTGATGGATGGATTTTTCACAAGAATTTCCCCAACACTGATGAAATCATAGGACCAGTTCATAACAAAACAAATCTTTCTTATTTCTCTAATACATATCCTTTAATAGTAAGCTTTAAAATATATTATCATTAAAGAAAACTCTAAAATTCCTGGATTTTATAGGTCGCTCACCTTTTGGTGTTTAGTAAAAAGA
Source organism: Petaurus breviceps papuanus (assembly GCF_028583685.1). NCBI lineage: Eukaryota > Metazoa > Chordata > Mammalia > Diprotodontia > Petauridae > Petaurus > Petaurus breviceps. The sequence goes on from NW_027187372.1 coordinate 14,043,305, forward strand.
AGCCTTGGGCATGGAAAAAGGAGAGCTGGTATTAGTTTTGCCTTCAGGCGATCAATCCCTTCTTCAGTAATCTCTAAACTCCAATCAGATTTTACCTGAAGACAAACTACCTAGAGAGGCAATGTATACTTGAAAGTAGTTTGGGAGTAAGAAAAGTAAAGAGAAGTAAAATAGAAAAAGGACAGATGAGGAATTTTGACCTTTGTGGAGAATGGCAGAGGTTGAAGGCTAAAAAGAATCCTACCCAGATTTTATATATTGAACTCTGCCAGCATGGGGTTGTGATAAACACCATAAGGCATCACAAATTACCAATGATAAGAGGGTCTAAGGATCAAGGCACTGAATTTCAGAGCTTCCCACTGACCACAGGAGATGCAAGAACAGGACCATTTGTGAGAATGGAGATTTTCTGGTCCCTTCCCTGAGGCTGACTTCTACCCCCCTGTCATCCCCACTCCTCACCCTGAAAATTACAGTTGCTCTTTTTGCTCAGTCTCGTCTGACTCTTCATGACCCCATTTGGGGTTTTCTTGGCAAGGATACTGGAATAGTTTGTCATTTCCTTCTCCAGCTCATTTTACTGATGAGGAGCTGAAAAAAACAGGGTTAAACTACCCAGAGTCACACAGTTAGTAAGTGTCTGAGGTCAGATTTTAATTCAGTTCCTCCTGATTCCAGAGCTGCCATTCCATTCACTACACTACCTAGCCACCCCATTATCTAATGGAGGAAGAAATAGAAAGAAAGGAAGACAGTGGAACAGACTCTGAGTTTTCTGTCTCTTTCTAGGACAGCATCCTCTGGTCACTTTTAAAATTGCCATTTCCGTAATCAGTTTTATTTTAAGTATTCCTCAGCATGTGTGTGATAATATATTAAAATCCAGATGGTCATTCAAATTTGTTCCAGTTCTGCTTACTTGAATGATAGCAATGAGATTAGAAATAGGAGGTGCAGAGGGGGAAGCAGGGAGAGAGATCAAGAAGGGAAACAAAGACAAAACCCAAGAAGGTGGCAGAGTTAAAGTTGTTGAAGTTTTATAAACCCAAATCTGAATTTGCCAGTGTATACTGATGACTTGTCCAAGCGTTATGTTTAATTGAGGGTACAATGCATTAGAGTGGGAAAAAGGTAATACTCAGGACTAGATTCCTCCAAGACATAAAATAAAATGGGGATAGCAGGATTCTATTTCTGAGAAATTCTATCCTAATACTTTTTTTCATCTGATTTTTCTCCACTCATATAGGAATACTTCTCAGTTGAGGTTGATATACAGTTAGTAGATTCCTGCTAGTACCCTTGTGAAAAAAAAAAGCTGCCCTCACCTGTTATCTGGAAAGTTTTTTTTAAAAATCTAACTTTCAACTATTTTTTTTTCTTTTCCTTTCTCTTCACTTCTCTCATTGTCAATAAGAAATAAGATGCTACTCTCTTCATTCTATCCCTTTTTCTCTCCCCTAGTCACATGTCTCATAGAAGATGGGGTCCAGAATTCACAGTGATTGTGGCATCATGCCTTTGGGGTCTTGCTGCAAATTTGAGCTAACTGACAATGACACATTTCTCATCTGTTCTACTTAATGTCCTTCTTTTGGGGTTTCATGTTAAAGTTGTACAGAATGAAACATTGCACAATGCATATGGAACCGATTGTTCTCTTTAGTCTAAATCGGTGCTATCTGGGCAACCAGGCTTCACATTAGTTTTCCAGCATGCAAAAAGACATACATACCTATTCCCTTACACACACCTCTCACAGATTATACTGCTTTAACAAAACAAAACAAAAACCCTCAGTCATATGTATCTAATAAGCTAGATTTTGCTTAGCTTTCATTAAAATTATTCCTTAAATTCCATAAATAGAGAGAAGTGGGAAACCTTCACTTATCACCCTATTCTCAACAGGATTAGGGACATTAAAGCATCCCATATTAATCACTCAGATGACTTGATATTATTTTGAGCAAATCACTTGAAATTTCAAAATATTCTGAAAGAAATATGTACCTTCAATATTCAGCTTCAAAAATGCTTTCCTAAGTGACTATTAAATTTAGGAACAATTTGGGTGAATGATACACAAAGAAGACATTAGGATGCATTAGAATAGTTTATGTTTACAGGAACATGTAGTTTCGCTTGTTCCTACTGTCCCATGAGGCACCAGGATGGGTGGTGACATAGAAAAGTATTGGGATATTCTCTCAGGTAAAAGTCACAGTGCTATTCAGGTCCCATATTTGCATAAGGTTTTAAGATAAAAAAGTCTGCCAAGGCAGCTATCATATTGCTGGTGGCAGATGGGGTCAGGAAACGTAAACTAGCAATAAAAGATTTCTAAAAATCAACCAGGAGTGTCTACTCAAGAAGAGGAATGTAGACTTACAACTATGCCACAATGGCAAGCTTGCTTGAGATTTTAAGCAGCTAATTATAATTATAACAGTGTGCAGTGTAAGCCTTCAACATACCAAATTTGTATAACAAAAGAAAGTCCTAGGAGAATGGAAGAACATTCAAACCTGGCTATTCATTTACTTAAAAAAAATCATGTATAATAAAATAATCTCCCTTGTCTATTCTCAATCAACAGTAGTTATTAAACAATCATTACTTTCCTTATCACTTACTATAAATGTTCTCATGTTAAAACTTTATACATATGATGTATTTTCATTGGCTCATTTTTCAAGTTTTGATAACTCAAGTTTTTAAAAATGTTTTAATGTATAGGAAAAATCCTCATGTAATCAAATCTTCAAGATGCCCTTTAGAATTTTGTAAACTTTTACTGTCCACATAAATTTCACTATCATTGTATCCAATTTCTATAAAATAAAAATTTGGGGAATTCTTTGGTACTTTGGTTGATCTATGTAAACACTTCCCCTACCAGTACAGATGAAAACATTTTACTTCTCCAGTATAATTCCTGCCCATGTTTTTCTATAAGTCTTTCATCAGGCATTTTTAAAGTAGGCTAGAGATGTTCGTATAATTATTTTAGTATCTCAGGGATGAAATCACACATGAAACATGTATTAAATTTATATATCCTTCAAACTTTCACATATCTTGGGATATCAGTGTATCATTAAGAATGATCATTCACAGACTCACATTTATTTGTGACAGGTCTACATCTTTTTTTTCAGTCATATGTGTCTGCTATGACACATTTATGCCACTCCATATGTTATCATTTATAATATGCGCATCCAGCTCATAACACCTGGCATGCAATGTATCTTTTCCAAGCACTCTGAGTTGTTTATAATTTTTATTAGTGAGAATTTTTGACATTTAAAAAGCAATAACCATACAGATCATGGCAAGAAAACTGGTATTAAAGAACTTTTTGGAACAGTGAGTAACTTAAAGTCATTAAAAAAAACTTTATATTTCCCAAATTTAATACTACCCAATGTTTTCCTCCTACTTAATTTCAGAATTGATCATTCTCCTTTTTCAGCAGATATCTGATATTCATGTCAATAGACTTTTAAAATACATTTCTTATAGTCAACTTTTATATTACACTCAACAATGTACAATTAATCTCCTTTATATTTCCCTTCTGTATGTCTAAATTAAACCCCAATTATAGAATTATGAAATGCTGGGTAAGAAAGTGAAGACTTTAAGGCACAGCTGATATATTCATGACTGATGTCAACTGAATATAAGTGCTTCATAGGGAAAGGGATATCTGGGTGGGGGGGTTAAAAGCTTGTTAAGGTGATGGCATCTGAGAATAGGATTTAATTTTCAGGGCATGACTTAAAATGCGAAAATAACGATGGGTTGTTGTTTAAAGATAGAATACTTTTGATAAGAAACATATGTGTATATCTACATATACATAATGTGTGTGAATATATAAAGACCTAATACATGTGTCTATAAATATGTATTATATACATATGTGTGTAATTTATAGTCTTAGAAATCTTATTTTAGTACTTTAAATTGAATTTGGAGAAAAACACTACATATGGCTACCAAGTCAAATGCCACAGAACATATTAAGTGAAGCATAAGAAAATATCTCTATATAGTATCAGTAATTCACAGGAAACAATGTTCAAAAAGAGAACTAGGAATAATATGTGGCCTCACATGTCTATGCATAAATATCTATATTGTCCAATATGCACTGCAAACTGGAGATTTACTTGCAAAAAATTAATGTGCTCTCATAGAAGATGTTGGATATCATGCAATAAAATTATTTAGAGGAAATCAGCACATGAGCAATGGGAAGCTCTTAAGAATCAAATCTCTAACTCACAAAGAAAAATAATCCAATGAAAATATTGTAAAGTTACTAAAAAGAAACTGCTCTGTATATTCAAGAAACTCCAAGGAACTTAGCTGTCAGCAAGTGAAAATTTAGACCCGTTAGAGAAAAGATTCATTTTTGTTTTGTCTTTCTGTGCCAAGGGCCTAGCACACTATCTTGAGATGGGTTAGTACTTAATGCTTGTTGAAACAAATTGAATAGAAATTTCAAAGACATATACAGAAGACTGAAACATAGGCATGCAAAAATGAGGAATATAAAACTGTGATGTGACCCTGGAAGAATAGCTTCAAATGTGAAAATTAAGAATGAGCTAAGGTCGATGACAAGAATGGGTTGAGTTCCGCTAATCTTGTTTCTGCTTATTTTGTTAAGGAAGTTTAGTTTTGGATTAGAAAGAGCAGAAATCCAATTTTTAAAAAATGACTATCTACCCTCTACAATAAGAAGATAGTAAGAGATCATTCAACTGCTACTTATCAATCAACAAGCATTTATTAAGCACTTCTTTGCCAACCACCATGTTATGCACTAGGGATACAAAGAAAAAAAAAAGTTCTACCTTCAAGTAATATAATTTTTATTGGAGGAGAACACATGCATATAAACGCCTCCTTGTTTTGCAGCTGATTTCACTTATTTGGGACTTCACATACTTCTCCACCATGCCCCCAGTAAACTCATCATTGGGAATATCATTACTTTGCAAGATCTAGTCAGCATTGCCACTCAGAGTTCATCAATATTTTTTTTTACCTCCCTGATTAGAGTATAAGACTATGAACTCCTCAATATCCATTTAAGGAGGAGAGATTAAAAAAATTTATCTTCTCACATATTTCCCCACTGATTGTGCTTATTTGAGACTTCTGAGACTCCTTTGTTTGAACTCATTTTGGATTTGTTTGACTTCTCCAGGCATGTTCATTGTGTTTCTTTTTTTCCCCTTAATAAGTATTTGCCCCCAATCCCTTTTCAGTTTTCTTTTGTATATCTTCACTCACTAGATTATAAATTTCCTTTAGGGCAGGGACTATCTTTTCTTATTTGTATCCACAGTGGTTGACTTGTTTCTTTTTCATAATGCTGTCAGAACATATTCCTAATGGACGTCAAAGGGAATGACTATTGGTGTTGCTGTTGTTACCTTACTCTCCTATTACTAATTTGTTCTTCAATGTAAGTTTGTAATTACCATAGAAGTGTGTAAGTTACCACAGTCTCACAAGTATAATTTCATTGCTTTTCTCTTTTCTTGCCTATTTTATGGGTATGTGTGGGGCTTTCTTCATGAAGATGAACATTTTAAAAGGATTGTAAAAGAACTGCTTAAAAGAAATGTTTGATAGGCAGTTTATAATGTGTCATTGGAGCTCAGGAGAGAGTATAAGGTTGAATACATATTTCTATGAGTCATATGAAAAGAGGTGATTATAAATCATGGGAATTGATGAAATCATTTAACAAGAGGCCCCAGGGTAGACTTAGAATATACAAATGTTTTGGGATGAAAATATTGAAGAAAATATAAAATAAAATCAGGATAGATTTAATAGAGAAAAAAGGATCAAGAAAGATAAGTGATAAGAGTTAAAAATGAGCAAGCTTGCCCCCAAAGAAAATATATGAAGATTCACTTCCCTCTCTCTGTGCGGAGATTGGGGACTATGATATAGAATACTACAGAAATATCAGGATTTTTCAGTAGACTCTAGTTGGTTGAATTTTTCCACCCTCTATTTTTGATTCTCTGTGCTAAATTATAGCTCTCTGGGAAAGGGAGGAGAGTGGAACAATTTGGGGCATTTAAGTAATATAAATAAATAAAATTAGCTTTTTTTTGAAGAACATTGATTGATAAATTTGCAGATAACAGTTTTAGTTAAATGCTGAAGTCAAAAGGCAGATGTCAGTGGCTCAAGAAATGAGTAAAAAGAGTAGAAGAGGCATAGTTTGGAGTTTCCTAGTCTAAGTATATCATTTGTATCTCCCTCTGAGAAGCTAGAGTTATATGGTGAGTACCTTGACACACTTCACCCAAGGTATAAAGATGAGGAATCATAGGCAGTGACATTGAGAGTAGTGCTTGGTTGAAGATGGTTTGCCTCTTTTCAAATAGTGTAGTTCTGACATTTCCTTATCTCTGTTTCATCATATAGTGAATATTTAGGAAAAAAATACAAATGACCCATTGACCTTATATGTTTAGAGAATATACACTGTTGAGAAAATGGCAGATCCTTTCCCCATGATTTACACATCATTCATAAGCCTCCAGATTTTTTTAAAGAAAAGAATCTTAAAGAAAAATGCAATCACTGTTGGTGGAGCTGTGAACCGATCCAAGCATTCTGGAGAACAATTTGAAACCATGCGCAAAGGGTTATAAAATTATGTGTACCCTTTGATTCAGCAATACCTCTGCCAAGTCTATATCCCAAAGACATAAGAAAGGAAAATGACCTAATGGTGTAAAAACATTTATAACAGTTCTTCTATGGTGGCTAAGAATTGGAAATAGAAAGGATGCCCATCAATTAGAGAAAGGTAAAAGAAGCTGTGGTATATGATTGTGATGAAATATGATTGTGCTATGAGTAATGACAAGCAGGATGATTTTATAAAAACCTGGAAAGACTTACATGAACTGAAGCAGAGTGAAGTGAGCATAACCAGGAGCACCTTGTGCACAGTAACAGTAATATTGTAAGATGAATTGTGAATGCGTTATTCTTAACAATACAGTGATCCAAGACTGTACCAAAGGACTAATGATGATGCATATTACCCCCTCCAGAATAAGAACCGACATTGTTTGAATATAGATTGAAGCATGCAAAATTTTCACTTTCTTTAATTCTGTTTCTTTATCTGATTCTTCTCATACAAAATGAGTAATATGGAAATGTTTTATATGACTGCACATTTATAACCTATATCTTGTCAGGCAGGAGGCAAGTAAAGAGAGAGGGGCAGAATATGAAACTCAAAACTATAAAAAATGTTAAAAATGATTTTAACATCATTGGAGAAAAATAAATTTTAAAAGTACGATCATTTTCATATAGTATTTTTGGCTAACAACAACAAAAAAAATGGTACAACAAACTAAAAATACCCAACAAAACTTTACATTTTTTCACATGTTGCTCCATTTCTATTGAAATCTCACTTTAAATAGATATTCCTCAAATATAGTTAGAAAATAATTATGGTTTTGTACAGTTAAATATGCTTATGTGCTGAGAAGGGAATATTAATTAGAAATAATACTCTGTACTAGTAGTAGAGAGGATAATGAAATATTATATGGAATTATAGTTCAAGTACACCATTATGTCAAAGTATACCTGAGGAATCACTGAAAATCTACCTGTCCTTACTTCCACATCACTCTTTTTACTTATTTATTTATTTATTTATTTTTTGAAATCTGCCTTTTGACTTTAGCCTTCAACTAAAACAATTCTTTCCAAAGTTACTAATGTTCTTTTAAAAATAGTCATACCCAAACTAAAAATGTTAGAGGTGCACATTAGAATAACATTGAAAGATCTAGTTGCTCTTTCATTTACATCATAAACATCAAATTGTATGATAATATTATTTAACATGATGCCAGGAAAGGACTTGAATTATACTATGAAGACCTGAGTCTTAATGCCTCGATTAGCAATTTCAATATTACTTTTTGGATAATAGATTAAAAGTCATAGAATTATCATTATACTTTGTTCACTTCTACAACATTTCATTCTTTAGATATCATGGTATATATTTGTAGGCATAGATACAAAAAAATTAACTGAACTAGGTAGAATGTTTTCTTCATTTTTTTAAACAAAGGAATATAGCCGTTGACAATTTTAGTTATTATAATTTTACAGCTGCTTGACTATTGTTACATATTGAAGTTTGTATATTATATATATATAAAGACATTGAAACAATTTGTTTCTCTTCTATTTTCTACTGAAAAATTTAATCTTTATTTTCTTGCTGTTGAAATTATTATTAAGTAAAAGCTCTAATCCTCAAAAATCGATTAAAAGACATATTGCACTGAGTATATCCATAATTAATGAAGGTTACTCTGCTTTCTTTATGTAATCAAAGAATCTGGTCCATGTAGAAACTCAGTGATTAGTTTTTATCTTTTATTACTCTTTTCCCCTCACTTATAGAATAATTTAGTTTTATGCTTGCAATACTGTAAAATCTTAAAATAGTTATGTAGGGAAAAAAAGAAAAGAAAAAAGGTCTTACAGAGAATATGACCTTAGAATGGAACTATGGAATTTTCTACCTTCTTTACACCTTGGAGTAATTTGACAGTTTTTCATCTTTAAAGAGCTCATTCCAGGCATCAGACACATAATCTTCTGTGATTGCAAATACAGATTGCTTTGTCTTTGCTCTTTATGTTTCTAGATCCTGTGGTATAGTTTTTTATATGACTGGTACAAATGGTGACATCTTACTCATCATTTTCTGCTTAAAATCTAATCTGATGTAATAGACATTTAAATAGAAGTTGAGGTCATTTAAATCTGTTTTCCATCAGTCATTCATTTTAACAATAACTGTTCTTCTGAATTCTTTCAAGTTCAGTTCTTTTTCTTTCAAAGTCTAGGTGCAAAATCTTCCTCTATATTTCTTTGACAAACAAAAGAAAGTCTATATAAACACATATCTATCTATGTATGTGTATATTGTGTGTGTGTTTATATATACTCTGAGACAGAGCATGACTTGGTATATAGATATCCTAGAAACCTTTGAGACCTTGGTTCAAGTTCTATCTCTGATACATACTGTCTGTGTGAATCAAGGGAATTCATTTGACCTCTTAGTTCTCTAGACAAATCTATGAAAGTATATAAGTTGCAGAGGTATAGACATACATTGGTAGAGGTGGAGTTCCTATGCCAATGAAATCACAAGGCTGTTATCTATCCCTATTTTTCTGTCTAGCTATCCATCTAGTTAGCTATCTTTTTATCTGTGTGGAAACTCCTGCTAAGATGTATAATAATGAAGAGTCTTAGAAAGAAAGAGCCTTGAGCACTTTGAGACCAAATGCATTGTCCAGAGTCACATAGGTAGCATGTTAACAATAAGACTGCTGGCCTACCATTGAATATGTTCTCAATATTATAGACTAAGAATATTAGATAGTAGTGCATCCTAAATGCTAATCTCCAAGTAAAAAATGTCACAATGAGTCCCGTACCCTTTATTTGGATTTTGTGGGGTCTTCAGAGAAGACTTGTATGAGGGGTGCTGAGACATTTTAGGGCTTCTTATTCACCTTTGGTTCCACCTTCACCAAACTCTCACCTGTAGCTCCAAAAAGGTATAGCATGCCCAGCAGTCATACCCTGGTAAACCTACCTTGGCAGATGGGCTAAACCAGCTTCAGGGTAACCAACAGGTCTCAAAACCCTCAGTGAATTAGAGGGGTGTTTATCCCAAGTATGTGAAGACTGTCCCCAGAAGATGAGATGAGCAGATGAGAACAGTTAGTTCCAATGGCCAGGAAGGCAGCTAAAGCAGGCTCTATAGAGCTCTTACAGCTTGATCAGACATTGAAGATACCAAGATCATCCATTGTATCTTGGGCCATTGCCAGTCATCCTGATCTTTGTCATGCCACTGTACTTCCTTGACTGAAAGAGAGAGTGAGACTGATGACTTTATGCAACTATACCCCACTTAAATTCAATTCATGGCAGTCAAGACATCACCGTGTGATATTATTGGTCCTCTTTATTTTTTTTAATTAAAAAAATTTTTTTTTAAAGCAATTGGGGTTAAGTAACTTGCTAAAGATTACATGACCGGTTTTGTGTGTGTGTGTGTGGGTGTGAAGTATCTGAGGCCGGAACTTATCCCAGGTCTCCCGACTCTGGGGCTAGCACTCTTACTCACTGCGCCACCTAGCTGCCCCCCTTGGTCCTCTTTAAAGCAAAGGACAAACAACCTTTTGTTCACTGAAAAAAAAGATCTCCACCTGTCTCCTCCTCCCCACCAGCACACACACACACACACACACACACACACACACACATCTCATGCAGCAAGAAAAGGCAGTAAGCCCATAAAAGTATAATTTTACTTTTGCCCAACCAGTATTTATATTCAGCGTAAGATCAATACATTTTCAATCAATGAATATTTTCTACAAATTTACATGTTTGAACTAAAATGTACATTGCATTTAGCTACAACATTTGCTGTATCCTTAGAGGTTTTAGATATTTCAGTATTTAGATATTTCAGTAGGATATAAAATCCTACTTTAAGCCTCATAGCTAGGCTATCTCATACAGGAAAGTCACAACAAAATAATTATATCTACTTTCTGATTGACTTTTATGCATGAACAGACTTATTACCAGTGGGCTAGCTACTAGGCAATGGATTTGTTGTTCATGGCACCCCATGAAAGAAAGAAAGAAACATTAGGGAGTTCCAATAACAGTAGAAAAATTCCTTCTTGAATTTCCAAAATTATATATTAGCCTCAATTAGAACAGTACCATACAACTTAAAAGAGTGAGTTGCAGTGCTCTTTCATTTTCCATGCTTCCACTCTGGGCCTTGCAAGGGGACCTTGGTTAAATAATAGGGTTTTCTTAGGTCTTTGCAATGGAATCAAGGTCATACCAACATTTAAAATTTTGACCTGTAATCCATTTTTGCTGTTCTTCATGGTTCAACTGTTTTTACCTTAAAATGATGATAACCAAACATTATGTGTATATATGTCTAGCATCTTTGCATGTAGCTGCCTGAACTAAACTACAATAAATATGGATCTTTTCATAACTTTGATAGAAAAGATATGTTCAACAGCTGGTTGGTTAATGACATCCCAAGATTTCTCTTGTCAGAAAAAGAAATCAACATCATTAAGCTGTTAGGATACAGCAAATAAAAGTCACTTCATGAAAGGTCATAGTTTGCTATTTGAATCTAACTGGGATGATATAATGAATTCATGTGAAAATTTCCACTAAGCACGGGGGTAGGGAAACAAACAAGTTTTCTTCCCCAGTACCTGCTGAATTTTTGCCACTTTGGTTCATTAGTCTGCCTGTGAGCTCATGGCATTTCTTAGTTAAAGTGTTCTTGGCAGTGCTTATGGGGTTGTACTCTTGTTAGAGATGTAAAGAAAAAGAAACCCTTTACTTGTTGGAGGCAGAGTGATTGTAAAGGGTGGTGCAGCTGCTTATAAATAATACATGGAAAACACAAATATGCATGATAAGCATGTTTCGGATTTCTGGAATTTGTCCTTAACAAGGGGAAAGAGGACTACATTTTATTGCATTATTAAAATCACTGCTTTCAGTTTTACAATAGTTTCACAAAGGTATGCAGTTTTACATAACATTCATGTCTTTGAGCCATTCAATATAAACTTCAAAGAAATTTACTGGTAATAGACATTTATATTAATAAATGAGTCGTTGGGCCCAGATTATAAGCATATCATAATTAATTGTATCAAATACTAATATTTGATAATAATATAATAATCATAGTTATGTTTGTAACATTTTGGAGCTAGAAATGACCTTGGAACTCAATTTTGACTCCCAAAATTCACAAAATTGGAGAGTTGGAAGGGATTTCAGTGAACAATTCACATCTAATATAATTCCCACTATAATATACCTGGCAAGTAGTCATCCAGGCAGCATTTGAAGATAGCTAGGGAACAGGAACTCACCACTTCTCAAGACAGACCATTCTCCTTTCAGACAATTCTAATTGTTAGGAAGATGTCTCTGATATCAACTCTAAATTTGTCTTGATACTTCCACCCATTGCTACTAGTCTGTCCTCTGGGTTCAAATGAAACAGGTCTAATTTGTTTCTCACATAAAATACCTGTACATACTTGAAGAAAGCTGTTCTGTAACTCCTTCAGCCTTACCTTCTTCAGGTTAAGCATAACAAGTTCTTTCAAATAATCCTCATATCATACATTAAATGCATTTCACCATCCTTGTTACTCTTCTCTGTATATGCTCCAGCTTATAAATATTTTTCTTCAATTGTGCTACCTAAAAAAAAATACAGAATACCCTGACAATGTCAGTGTACAAAGGGATTGGTATTCTGGCTGATAAAATACACTATTGACTCATAAAGCTTGAAATTGATGAAAACTTCCAGATCTTTTCCAGGCAAACTTTAGATAAATCATGCTTTCCTCAGCATGAACCTCTGAAGTGGATACTTTTATTTTTGCTTTTTTCACCCAAGAAAAACTTTACATTTTATGGGTGAACATACCAAGACTCAAAGGTACATAAGACGATTCTGTTTCTTTCTTTCTCTCTCTCTTTCTGTCCCCCAAATGCTTTTGCTCAAGAAAAAAAATGTATTTTGTGTTACTATCATGATAAATCATCACTACCACCAAAAGTGTTTGTTGAGGTACTATATAAAAATAAGCGAGTTTTAATTGAGCTCGAGTCCTAAAATATTCTACTCTATAGTTTGCAAGTATATTGTGAAGACTATAGCACAGCTTTGATGATAAAATGTATTGTAGACTTCTTATGTCAAATTTACAGTGAGATATAGTGACTGTGGACAGGTTAAGATCCGTTTTCATTCTGTGGAATCTCAATAGGTGAACAAAAGTTAAAAGTAGAGTTAAATATAATAAACTCACTGACAATAGGTAAAGTTAATGAGAACTTATACTTATCCTATACTTAACTCTCCTACCTTTTAATCTTCCAATTCTTATTTCCTCTCACATATAAGCACATAATTTATGCCAAAATAACAATTACTTTTGTTGTTATATTAATTTCAGTGTTATAGATAGATACAATTGTGAAATCCAGGTCAGTAGTTTTTCTCTTATAAAGACATTCCAATTATATACCAAGTAACAATACTACTTGCATTATGTGTTTTACCACATTTCTCAACTATCTCAACTATTCTGTGTAGGCCTCTGTAGAAAGGGCATTTCTACCAGACATACCTAACCTGATTGGTACCATTTCCACCAGACAGTAGCTACACAGCTTGGAGGTACATTAACCAATAAGAAATTTGCAACTTTTAGGGAATCTTCCTTATGGATTTAAATTTGATCCACCACTGGCAAAATTTAGCAGAATGACTAAAATTAATACTGGCATAAATTTAGAAATAATTCCTTATGAATATACAATTATGGGGTAGCTAGGTAGCACAGTGTAAAAAGCACTGAACCTAGAGTCAGAAAGACCTGAATTATAATTTATCCTCAGACACTAGCTACGTGATCCTGGGCAAGTCACTTAACCCTGTCTGCCTCAGTTTTCTCATCCGTAAAATGAACTAGAGAAGGAAATAGAAAACCACTCCAGTATTTTTGCCAAAGAAACTTCAGATGTGGTCATAAAAGGTCAGGCGTGACTGAAACAACTGAACAGCAACAAATATACAATTCCATAATATGTATTTAAACTTTTAATAAGTTAATACTTCCATCATTCTATGATTTCAAACCATTCTGGAAGTGATACCTATCACAATTACTCCATACTATCTGGTTTATCTTTTTTTTTTTTTTTTAAAGCAATTGGGGTTAAGTAACTTGCTCAAGGTTACATGGCCAGTTATTTCTGGGTGTGGTGCTGAGTATCTGAGCCCGGATTTGATCCAGGTCATCCCGACACTGGAGCTGGTGCTCTTACTCTCTGAGCCACCTGGCTGCCCCCAAGCAATTGGGGTTAAGTAACTTTCTCAAGGTTACACGGCCAGGTGTTTCTGGGTGGGTGCTAAGTGTCTGAGCCCGGGATTCGATCTCCAGGTCTTCTCAACACTGGACCCGGTGCTCTTACTCGCTGTGCTACGTGGCCACCCCTGGTTTATCTTTTATATCTTTCCATAAAACATCCTATAAGATCTATCCAGTGTTCAAGAGAATTTCCTTTATTTCTCTTTATAACAATGGATCATAAAGCCTGTCCATCTAATAATTTATTGATGATAACATATCTGTTTATGTATCTCTTGGATTGCATCCTTTCCACCCTTTTGCTTTTTTAATTCTTGGTTGGTAAATTGTTTAAGCCTACATATGCCCACTGTGAGGTTCACCAAATATTTTGGGTGATCTAGAGATTTAATTCTATATCACTGATACAATACTAATAAAAAGATGGGTTTTTCTTTCAAGAAAAAGTGTCAGGATATTAAAAAAAATAGCATAGGGTCAGCTTGGTGGCACATTGAATAGAGCACCGGCCCTGGAGTCAGGAGGACCTGAGTTCAAATCTGACCTCAGACACTTAACAGTTACTAGCTGTGTGACCTTGGGCAAGTAACTTAATCCCAATTGCCCTTCCTTCCCCCCATCCAGAAAGACAAAAACAAAACAAAACAAAAAAGAATTACATAAGGAATCAATATGATAGACTAAAGGAAGTACTACTACGGTCTAGCTCTTCCAACATTTACTTTCAAATAACTTAAAAATAATACCTTAAATATAATTCTGGAGTGGAACAGTAAGGTCAAGGTGAGACATTTTTTCTAACCCCCCCAAATTTAGGAGGTTACATACCCTTTGACAAAGCAATACCACTGCTAGGGCTTTATCCCAAAGAAATCATAGAAGTGGGCAAAGGACCCATATGTACAAAAAATATTTATTGCAGCTCTTTTTGTGGTGGCAAAGAATTGGAAATGTAGGGGATGCCCATCGGTTGGGGAATGGCTAAACAAGTGGTGGCATATGATTGTAATGGAATATTATTGTGCTATAAGAAATAAGTATCAGATGGACTTCATAATAACCTGGAAAGACATATAAATTGATGCTGAATGAGGAGAGCAGAACCAGGAGAAATTTGTACACAATTACAGACCCATTGTATATATGAAGAATAACTTTGATAGACTGGGCTCCTCTCAGCAATGCAAGGTTATAAGACAATTCCAAAAGACTCATGATGGAAAGAGATATTCACATCTGGAGAAAGAACTACAGAGTCTGAATGCAGATTGGAGCAAACTACTCTCTCTCTCTCTCTCTCTCTCTCTCTCTCTCTCTCTCTCTCTCTC
>NW_027187372.1:14058711-14066121 GCF_028583685.1 Petaurus breviceps papuanus
CTCTCTCTCTCTCTCTCTCTCTCTCTCTCTCTCTCTCTCTCTCTCTCTCTCTCTCTCTCTGTCTTGTTTTGTTTCTTCTTTCTTATTGTTCACTCCATTGGTTATAATCCCTCTTTAGAACTTGACTAAAGTTTAATGTGAAGGTATTTGTAGATCCTATATTTTGATTATGTGCTGCCATGGGGGGAGGGGACAGGAGAGGGAATGGGAGAAAATTTGAAACTCAAGGGATTGAGGAACTGAATGTTGTAAACTAAAACTAAATAAATTTTAAATAAAAACAATTGAGGAGGGCAGAAGGAGAGGTCTATGACACTGTGGCAAGGACACATACAAGAGCAACCCCAGCTAGGTGCTTGAAACAGCAGCAGCAGTAGCAGCAGCAGCAGCAGCAGCAGTTTCAGGGACTATCATCCCAGAGGTAGAAAGGAGATTGGACAACTGGTCAGAAAGAGATTACAGGGGACACCAGTGCTAGTACAGGGCATAGGGCTGTGTGCTATTTGACAGCTTCATTTCCCATACCCAATTGCAGGTCTCAGATCCAGGGTGGAGAGGAATCTTTTTGTTGACAAGAAGTCTGGTCGAAATTCCAGGGCAGGGAGGAAACTAGTATTTGAAGCTCCAAGGGAGTTGAGACCCTTTCTGGGTAGAGACCAGGACATAGAACAGAAGAGCATAACCATACCTTTCCCTGGGTCAAATCACCCTGGAAGCATTGAAAATTTAGAAACCTCTACAACTAATTATGAAAATAGCAGTCCAAAAAAGCCTGAAGCCTGGAACAGTATCCCACTACACCCAGGTAAGCAGAGTGCAATTTTAGCATAAAGTTTAAAGTTAAGAAGTAGATTGGAAAATGAACACACACACACTCACACACATACAACACATGCACAAAATCCCTGACAATAAAAAGCTACTATGGTGACAGAGAAGATGAAGACATAAACTCAGAAGACAGTGATATGGAAAAAGTTACTCACAAAGAAAAATAATTTGATACAAGTCCAGAAAAAAATATTTCTGGAAGAGCTAAAGAAAGAGCTTTAAAAAAAATCAGAGTGGTAGAGGGAAAACTGGAAAAAGGAATGAGTATTACACAAGAAAAGTATGAAAAATGAATTAACAGTTAAGAAAAAAAGCACTAAAAATATTGAAGAAAATAACACCTAAAAACCAGAATTGGAAAAATGGTAAAAGAGGTACAAAATATCACAGGAGGGAAAAAAAAAACTTGTTAAAAAGCATAATTGGACAAGTAGAAAAATTGGTACAAAAGTTCACTGAAGAAAATAATTCCTTAAAGATTAGAAATGGGAAAGTAGAAGCTAATGACTCCATGAGATATCAAGAAGCAATAAAACAAAGTCAAAAGGGTGAAAAAAGTGAAGAAAATGTGAAAGGTCTAGTTGTAAAAATAACTAACTTGCAAAATAGATAAAAAGAGATAGTTTTAATATTATTGGACTGAGTGGCACAATAAAAAAGAGCCTAAAATTATATTTCAAGACAACATAAAGGAAAAATGCCCTGATATCTTAGAAGCAGAAAACAGAAATTGAAAGAATCCCCCACCACCTCCTGAAAGAAATTCCATAATGTAAACTCCCAGAAATGTTATAGCCAAATTCCAAATTGCCTATGTCAAGGAGAAAATACTCTAAGAAGCCACAAGAAACCTATCCAAATACCTCAGGGCCACAGTCAGTATCCCACAAGATTTAGCAGCTAACCACTTAAAGAAGTGGAGAACTTGGAATATGATATTAAAAATAGCAAATCAACTAGGATTACAAAAAAGAATAATCTAAGCAGCAAAACTGAGTATAATCCTTTTGGAGAAAATGGATATTTAATTAAATAGAGCACTTTAGGAATTCCTAATGGAAAGAACAGCACAGTTTCCAAGAGTTAATCCAATACTATTTCCTCTTCATGTTTAATTCTGGTCCTAGCTAATTGTGCAGCTGTGGTATTGGCTCAAGATATATGTACTGATAAACCAACTCTATTAGTTATCTATCCAACTGCATATCCTTGTCTGGATGATAGGAATTATTAATTTACTTACTTTTTCCTGTATGAATAATTATACCATTTGTGTGTGTGTTCTCCTACTGTATGTGATGTTTGAAGGCTTAATAAAATCAGTACACTGTCATGTGTAAGACCTCGTTATCTACAGGGCAGGGATCTTAACAATTTGTTCAGATATACCTTTAATCGTCTGGAGAAGTCCATGGACCCCTTGTCTGATTAATATTTCTAAACTGAAACTATAAATTACATAGAATTACAGAGTAAACCATTTATGTTGAAATATAGTTATTAAAAGATTTTAAAAATGAGATCTGAGATATAAGGTTAAGAACCCTTGATGTATAGAGAATCCATTTTCCATTTAGATTCTATTCTGAATATTCTCCTTCAGAGTAACAGATATTTTCTCAGTATATATCACTGTTTTATGCCTCGTTTTATACTAATAATCACATGGTCATCAAAGAAAGTTATAACAGTTGTCAACTACTTAAAGAAATATGGTATAATTTCCACCATGTTTATACTGATGTCTGGAGTTGGAAAAGAGTGTTTAAAATGGAGTCTTGTTCTCCTGAATAAACTGTGTATGTGTATGTGTGTGTGTGTATGTATGTATAATATCAAAATGTAATTGTGACAGAGGCATATTGCATTATCTGGTTCTTTCAGACATTTGTGGGATTATAAAAAATATGGTCTAATGAAAGCTATCATTTTAAAAAACTTATTTTCTACTCATATATTCATCAAGTGTTCCTGTGATTCATGTGTAGATTACCCAAATGGAATTTTTTTTTAGCATTGATAATGTACATATTTGAATCAATGGTTGCTAACATTCTCTTTACTATTTGGGGTATGAGTGTGATCAGCTCCAAAATTTTTCTAAATATTTGGAATCTTCTACATTTTTAGAAGCTTTGAAAATCAATTCATTAGTACTCTAAATATTTTGTCACTGCCTACTTAGATTTTTTCTTTGTATACTTTGTTGGTCTCGCCGCCCCCCCCACACTGATTTTTTTTTCTTTTCATTATTGGTATTTTCATTTTTTAAATGAGTATATCAGAAACTGTGATTTCATATGCTGTCTCCATTGTAAATAGTGGAGAAAAGTTTTTTAAATAAAATACCTTATTTTTTTTTTAAATATACTCACCGCTTTTGAAGGAAAAAAAAATATTACAAGGACACCATAGGACAAATGGTCTTAATCATTGTGATAAAACTGATTGTAAACCCCCACCCCTCCTCCTTTCCTGTCCTTGAACAGATCAATATCAAAAGCTCCTGTGAGCTTGGCTCCCTTTTACTGTTCTTAAAAAAAAAAAAAAAAGATCATCTTCCTTTCCTTTAAGTGTTTCCTAACAACTACATAGCAAAAGATACTCCAGATAGCCCTATTTCCTTCACTTTTGTTTCTCCTTTCCTCTATTCCTCCTTCTCCTTTGAAAATTGTTACCTATTTGACCAAAATTGCCACAGAGTGCTACTTATTATATGTCTAACCTTTGAAAATGGGAGCTATATATTGAGGTGAAGGTGATAATTAAAACAACAGTAATACTTTCTTGAGAGATTCACTTTCCAGTGAGTGCTGCCCTAATCTAGATTTGAATAAATTTACTATTTTCTTTTCAGCCATTCTTTGAAATTACTGGCTTGCCATCAGTAGATACATCTGGTGGTGGAGATTCCTTGGGACTCAGGATGAGAATTCCACAATACCTTACTTCTAATTGTATCCTCAAGTGAAGTTGCTTACTGAATCTCTCATCAATCTGTCTGCAAATGTTTTTCTTTCACTCGTGATAGTTTTATAAGCAATACTACTCATGATTTTGAACCATGATTCTGTGTAACACCTCATCCACTATTTTAAATCTGAAATATTTATTTTGTTGCTATTGACTGTCATATTTCTCTGCTTTTGAGGTGATGGAACATTTGCTGGGTGAGGTAGTTTTGAGCCCCTTTGGGGAAAAGTTTTCTTCATTTTTGGGGAACCTTATTCAACTTTTTGGTAGCTTGAAAGCTTAGGAAATTATTTTCTAATCTAAAGTCTAAACCTGACTCTTCATAACTTGCACACATTACTCCTGGTATTGCTGTAGAGGTCAGGCAAACCCAGTCAGTTCCCTTTTCCACATGACCTCCTTTTAAATATCTGTAATTAGCTTTCATGTCTGCCCTATCTTTTCTTCTCCAGGCTCAGTATTCCAAGTTCCTTCAAAAGATCTTTATATGTCATTAATTTAAAGATTTTTCCATCCTGGTTGCCTTTTTTTCTGGATATTATGCTTTTTGACTTTCAAAGAATCTTATAAAATCTGAAGATATACATGACAGAAACTTCATTTTGGTAGGGCTTTTAAGATTTTTTTCTACTGTGCTGTGCCAAATGTGTATGTGTTTAAATAAACAACAGACAATGTATACCTTCAGTCAGTAGACAAAATTAGCTCAAATTATTGTTGTTTTTACCAAAATGGCATAGTAAGACCATTAGTTAGAAAACATTTATCCTACACACCTATATTTTATGCTCCTACAAATACACACAACATATGTGGGAAGAGTATGCAAAAACTTAGATTACAGAAGTATTAAAGTACATGTATGGATGGTATTAATGCTTTTGTGTGCCTAAAATCGTTGACTTAGTAGCAGCATGGAGATATTGCTAAAATATCCTCCCAAAAAAGAAGAATCAACTCTTTTAATATATTAACATATCTTAATAGAGCACTTGTCCTGGAGTCAGGAGAACCTGAGTTCAAATCCGGCCTCAGACACCTAACAGAAAAACTAGTAGTCTGACCTTGGCCAAGTCACTTAACCCCAATTGTCCTCCAAAAAGATTTTATACACACACACACACACACACACACACACACACACACATATATATATATATATACATATTAAGAACAAACCTTATCATTTGCTTAATGAGAAATTTGCCTTAATTTGAAGTTCAAAAATTCATTCTGCTTGAAGGATTAAAGTAAGAAATATATGACCAACATTTTGGTTTTGAAAATTTTTAAGTTGGGGGAGAGAAGGAATGCAGATGCACTAGCATTCATGGTTTTATCCAATGGGTCTCAAAGCTTTAAATAACTCATGTTCCTGAATGTAAAAGATCCTATTTCCAGCATCATCAGAGACTTTCAAAGTCATCTTTTGTAATTTGTTCCCTGCTTCCAATTTTAGAATTCTTTATAAAGGTTTGAACCAGGACATTCATACATTCTTTTTATATTATGATTCCTCCAAAACACAGGAGGATATAGAATGAAAAGAACTAAAATTTAAGGAACATGGGGAGAATTATATTCTTGTCTTCACCCTTTGATTCTACTCCAAACCTTCAGGGCAGAATTCACAGCTTGGGTAGAATAAATGTTGGCTTTCTGAACCTGTAGGAATTTTTCTATGGTATTTCAGTAGGTTGATTTATATCTTAAGAATGAATGCAACTTTCTTATTCAAGTTCTTCTATACATACATACTGTCTTTCACCTGAATCAGACGTATTCCAGAATGGATTTCAGTGAAATTATTTTAGTTGTCATTAAGAACTACTCTAAACTGTGCATCTATTCAATCATTTTAGAGATATATAAATCATCTTATAAAACATTCAAATCTGACCTAAACAGCATTCCAGATCAATGATTATTTAGCTTCTACTTGAAGATCTCCAGTAAAGAGGGAACTGCTGTGGCTATTCATTACATTGATGGAAGGCTGTGGTTTTGGAGGACTTGTCTTTATTCAGCTGGAGCCAGAATCTGAAGACTATTTTCTATAGGTATCACTTATGAACAAAATATCATTTGCCAGCAACCTGTTAGTTTAGGTTTGAAGCTGAAATAAAATCAGATGCTCAAATCATTGGACAATTAGCAAAAGGAGATCACTTCAGCCCAAACATAGAAAGAAAAAAAAACCCAAAAAGGGTATGGTAGTACTTTGTTTCCACAAACTTTGTCTTCCTCCTTTCAATATGAAGACACATCTCCTTATCAGAGCCAAATGTGGTGATTACTGTTGTTTCCTGACATCTAAGTCTGGTGATCCTTAACTGCTCACATAGGATAAAATATTCTAGGATTGTAAATGACCAGGAAGCCACACCAACACAACCATAAGCTAGCAAGTTTAATTAAGAGAAGCATATCTTGACACCTAACACAGACCATTCCTGTCTCTGAACTCTTTGGAACCCTGTGACTTAACCTTTACCTAGGCCATCTTTCTACCTTCTCACTGCCCCACCTACTACCCATTTCTGTATTCTACCTCTTAATCTGAGAGCTGTAATTAATTCAATAATTTGACTCTGGAAAATGTGTGTCAATAAATGGTACTATTATTACATTCATCATGAAGCTACCTTCCTTGACTAATTTAGGCTTTCCTGTCTTACTTCTTGGCTCTATATATGTCATTTATTCCTATTAGAATATAAGATTACTTTTACACCTGTATTCCTAGTGCTTACCTTAATTCTTAGAACATAGAAGTCACACAGGTAGTATGTGTCTGAGTCAGGACTTGAACACACATCTTTCTGACTTTTAGGTCTGCTTTCCAATCATCATCCATCCCATGCTGCCTTTCTGCCACTGTGACACAATTGTAGGCACATAGTACTTAATATCTGTAATTACATGATGTGTCCTCCATTTAAGAAAGGCTTTTAAAAATCTATTGTTTGAATACTAATATATATAGATATATATTCAGATATGAAAATATATGCAATGCAAAAATTTAAAATTCATTACATATTCAAAAAAGGAAATGAGAATTCATTACATAAGGGACAGAGGGGGACCTTCTATCTTTAAGAGTACATAAAGGTATGTCTTACTTAAGGAGGGGGAAATTATATTTTCCCCTCAATAAACATAGTTATATTTGATGGACAGACGAAGTATCAGCAATATCATTAACAACTCTCCCGTCCAACCACTCTGCTACTGGGTGTCTTTGGGGAAAAAAAGAAAGAAAAAAGAAAAGTACAAGCCTTCTGCAAGCAAGGCTGATAGAGTCCTGGATCTGAAGTCAGAAAGCTCTATGTTCAAACACACCTCAAGCATTTACTAACTTTGTGACTGTGGGCAAGCCACTTTTCTCTGACTCTCAGTTTTCTCCTCTAAGAAATTAGGATAATAGTTTTTGTCTACATCAAAGAGTTGTTGGAAAGGCCAAATGAGATAATGTATTTATAACAAACTTTACAAAATCTTAAAATACCACATGTATGAATTATTATTTTTCCTTCCTTCCTTCCTTCCTTCCTTCCTTCCTTCCTTCCTTCCTTCCTTCCTTCCTTCCTTCCTTCCTTCCTT